>NC_072736.1:96942319-97066916 GCF_026930045.1 Uloborus diversus
GAAAATGAGATTTAAAGAACCCTCTGAAAAAACTAGACCTAAAAATTTTAGTGGCACTGGCTGCGCCATGCCCCCTCCCCCCTTTTAGTGGGCACCCCTGTAGCAATCAATTCAACTCTGGAAAAGCTCAGAAAATGATCTACTTGAGTACTCGATTCAAACGTCTCGAGATCTGGATTAAAAACATCTCGGGATCTCGATTTAAAACATCTCGATTCAAAAGATCTCGAGAAGTCAATCGCTCGAGTACTCGATTATAAAGATTTCGAGAAGTCAATCGCTCGAGTACTCGATTATAAAGATCTCGAGAAGTCAATCGCTCGAATACTCGATTATAAAGATCTCGAGAAGTCAATCGCTCGAGTACTCGATTCCAAAGATTCCGAGAAGTCAATCACTCGAATTCTCGATTTCAAAAGATGTCGATTATCAATCACTCGAGTGATCGACTTGAAAAGATCTCGATTATCAATCACTCGATTATCAGAAGTACTCGATTCCCGAGTTCTCGATTATCAAAAGATCTCGATTATGCCCATCACTACTTCTCACTGCCTCATATATAATCAACTGCACGTGCGTCCGACGCGGAAAAATGAGGCGAGAGTTAAAAAGTGAAACGAGAAAAAAAGTGCAAAGCGCAGCGGGGACGGTGCCGACGTCATAAATCGTCAAATATTCGCCAAGCCATCAGAAAGTTGACGGGAACGAAACCGAGAAAAATAAAACGCTCTTCGGAAGTTAAAAAAGAGAGCCAAGAGTTTGAATTACGTCTCCACCGGCCTAAACGCTGGCGTGCGTCCACCCCAATGAACGGCGGAATCCCAGCGTCGCGAGAACCTCAGCAAAAATCGGTTATTTAGGTTCTACAAGGCGCCTGGAACGAAGCCATCTGTCACACCTCGGACCACGTTCTGTCTACGAAGAAGTTTCTTTTTTGGTTCATCTTTTGCAAAACGCTCGACAAGCGATTAAAAGCGTCGGACAAAATTCACTTGTCCCACTATGTAAATAATTTTCGCTAGGGAACATAAACAGTGGATCCAACGCTCGGTGGGTGGGCACAGACAAATGAGAGAGACAAGCACTTCGGAGGGTTCAAGAATCTGTTCCTCTTGACGTTTAGCAATTTTTTAGCCTTTGAGTCATTAAAAAGTTGAAGGCAGACAAATACGTATTTTAAAATATTGTTTTGGTGGCATTTCAACAAGAAACAAGGTAAAACTGTAGTAAAGCTGAGCAGTGAAGTGGGTGGGCGGGACATTACTGGGTAAATCCTTCAACATTTCGGTCTAGAACGGATTTTTTCCCTCCACATCTTCCGAATTATCACTCAACTAAAATCCTAAATTGTAGCTTAAGTAGTGACACGTCCGCCATCTTGGGGTAAATGCCTCTTTCTTCCTACGTCTGCTATAATGAAGCACTAGCATGTTTTGCTTCTTGATTGTGGATTCATATTAAGTTAATAAGAAACCACAATCAATGAGAGAAACACGTATTTCATCATAGCACACATTTTGGAACGCATAAGTCGCGATTCGACACAACCATTTCGAGGAAAGAAGAATTTTCGTTTTAGCCCCAAGAAGGCGGACGTGTCGCCAGTTATTCTAAAATTCAGGGCTTTACACTCAACAACTGAGAAAGTCACACCTGTACTTGGTTGAAATTACAAAGTCGAGAGAAAAGTGTTGTACAAGTTCACTAAATGGGTATTATGCAGTTTCAAAATCTTTTTAACTATAATAAGTACACAATTTAATACACTAACACATTTCAAAATATATTTGAAATATGCATACGATTGCTAAGATCATTCATTACAGCATGGAAAGAAGTTAGCTAACAAATTCCCCCTTCCCTTCCTTAAGTCTATTAGCATCCATCAGCGAAAAAATTCGTTTACATTTTGAGTCAAATTAGCAAAGAAAAAGTGGAACATTTTAAATGCTTCAGGTTTTTATGAAAGACTTAGCTCGTTGATAGAAGGAAAATAAATCAGAGAATGTTGTATTAAGCTTCAACATCAAAGAGTAATTTAAATAACAGTCAACTGCAGAAAGGATTTCTCATAAGGTCCCTCCTTTAAACACTTTTGTTTTCGTTTTCTAAAAATAACGTCATATTTCTTTCTAGGGGGAGGAGGCTCGGGTCGGAAATTTTGTAATTAGCGGTGGGAATTAAAAAAAAACTAATCACTGTAACGTAATTGTAGGATTCTTCAGAATGTCTAGCAATACTTTTCACCACCATACTCTATCACTAAGCATTGCTATAGCTGGTACCTGACCTAGTGGCATCGTTATGCTGTTACCAGGATCTGCATAGCCTTCACAAAGCTGCCACGTCAGGTTTGTCCCAACTACAGAATAGAGCCGCCATAAAACTCAAGCCGGCTCATCACATCCATTTTGATGCCAGAGAACGCGAGAGAATTAGTACAACACTGACAAATTAATTACTTTTTCATGTATTTTTCCTTCTGAGCCAAGTGCAATTTGCAAATATTGGAGAAGTTTGAAAAATCGACAAATTAATGCTGCAAAACAAACAGAGAACCTCAAAAACAGGCGTAATAAACCAGGGGTCAGATAAAATTTGCCGAATAAGAAAATTTTTGGGAGGTCAGAGTGACCTCCCATCGGGGCACCTCTGATCATAACGACTGATATTTCAGTTAGCATTTATAGCAGCTTAAGCATTACACATTGGAATTATCATGTGGCGGACCGTATGGAGCAGGATGGAAATAGACGGTTATTCATAATTTCCTCCAAGGTTTAGAAGCACTATAGTAAAACACTCAGACGAATACAGCAGAAAATAATATTTGAAGGATTACCAGAAACAATTCAAATTTGATTAACACATCTTACAGGTGCTGTACGAAGGTCCGCCAAGAGCCAAGGTGGGCCTCGTGTTAGCTTGGTCCCATGGTCCCCTCCCCCAATAAAGCTTGTCAAATTTACACGACTCGGATTTCTAGCCGGGTCCCTAGTTTCCGACTTGGCTGACATGGCCTCTCGTCGGTCCTAGTTGTATGTAGAAACTCTTGGTTACACGGCAAACAACAATGCGATAGATAATCCAATGCCAGGCCACTCTACTCAATATTGAGCTATCAAGGCCATTAACAGTACGAATCATCCATCCAAGCAGCTACGCTAAATCGCGGTCATGGCCTGATTTACAATTACAAACCATATAAAACTCATACCAACATACGGCTTTAGTTTGTTGTGATCTTTAAAATCAGGAACGATATCTAAAGCGTTCAATATCAAAACAGCTTTTTTTTTTTTTTTTTTGCTCTCCAGCATTACGCTTAGTTTACATCCTCAGTGTGCATTAACCAGTTAGCATATCGCAGAGACAGGGTTCGTACTCTATTTCAGAAATAAAATGAAGGAGTTTTGGAGGAGTTTTGAAGGAGTAAAATGAGATTTTGAAGGAGTACTAATGAGCTGTCCCTGAATGATGTCGCTCTTTTATTCATCCTGGTGGTACCAGCACGGCTTTGCCTGTAGTAGAAAATTAAAAGGTTATTTGGTTCGCCTGTATAGTAACAAATAACGCATGATGAATTTCTCGCCAATTTTCTATGTTAATTTGCTCGCCCTTGTTATGGTAATTTGCTAGTCCATATTATGTTAATTTGCTTGCCCAGGTTATGATAATTAGCTTGATAAAATGCTCTTAAAATGGGAATAGAAAAAAAATCGAGTTTTCGAAAAATCGCTTCGAGGTGCTCACCAGTATGTTATGAACACATTTAGTGCCAAATTTCATGAAAATCTGCCGAACAGTCTAGGCTCTATGTATGCAACAGACAGAGATCCAGAGGCACAGACTTTCAGCTTTATTATTAGTAAAGATATTTAATCCCCTTCCCCTCTGTCATTAAGTGTCACACTTCACCTTACTACTCCTCTTGTCAAATGTTATAACATATTGTTATAATAACTATGTAATGTCACTTTTGGCCTCTCTCTTCCTCTAGTCACAATTTATTGAACCTGTCTCCGCCTTAAGGCATGACATTATTTGTGAATGTGGATGACCCTTTTTACAATATCATAACTGTTATTTACTACACAATTGATTTTTTAACACAATCACTTAATATAGTAAATCTACTTATGTATTTTTAAATATTTAAATAATAATTAAACAAACTGATTTTTACTGCTGAAAGTGAGAGAAAAGCAATAATCATAAAACTTAAAAAAATTACCAAGCACCATTTAAGCATGTTTTACTTCACTTATAAAATGTCTTAGTCATCTAATAATATTTTCACCTTCATTTTTTACGACTTCTAGGCTCAATTTATAAATCGCATCTTTATGAAAAAAATAAATATACGAAATTACTACCTCAAAATTGTAATTATACCTTTGCCCTTGTGACGATGTTAAATTGTCGATTGAAGTATTTTAAATTACTGTCACAGAGGAAAATTATGTAGTCTTGAACTAAAAAAGGAGTTTTGAAGGAGTTAAAATCAAAATGAGGGAGTTTAAAGGGCCCTTCAGAAAAATTTCCTGAATGAAGGAGTAATGGAGGAGTTTTGAAGGAGCGTACGAACCCTGAGAGATGTCACTGAGTTATGGTTCTAAAAATGGTCGTTTTAGTAGCCTTTTAAGTGAAAAATAGTCTGCAAAATAGCCGCCAAATAAGGAAAATAGTACCTAAACTAGTCTCTCATTATTTTTAAAATAGCATTTATATTAAATCATGCTACATATACAGGTGTCACAGTCGACTTTTTCAAAATTTTAGGCGAATTTTAGGAACTTTCTGGCCAAAATTTAGGAAAATTTAAGGGGTAATTTAAGATTTTTTGTTTGACTACAAACAGGTAGCCAGACCGAAGTTTATTACATAGCAAATGACTAACCATACTAAAAATACAAAAATAGTTTTTTTTTAAAAAAGGGGGTTTGTCCCATCTCTTTACCCCGCATAAATTTGACTAATATTGCAAAATATTTAAAATAAAAATAAGTTTACTGCACCGAATATTTGTAGAGCTTAATAAAATTTTAAATGTCAATAGTAAAAAAAAATCATAATTCTATAATGACAAAAAAATTTGTTGACTTAGAGTAAAAAATTACAGGAAGAGTATAAATTTTTGAAAATTGCTTGATTATCATATGCTTTGATCTTCAGCTGTAACTTTTTCCGACACGAATCGACTACAGTGGTGGTCAGAATTATAAGAACAGCAGTAATTACACACACAAAAAATAAAATAATAAATAAAATAAATAAATATGGAATAATTCAGTAAAATTAATACACGAAATGTCTTTTTATTATAGAAATCATTGTGGAATACAGACCATTTGAATATACAAATTATAAATGTTTTGCCGTGATTAATAAAAAAATGTCATTGTTAAAACTAGACGAAATTCTAAGGACAATGAGCGTTTTGCCCTCAAAAACACTAATGATCAAAAATATCCCCCTTTTTTTCAATCACTTTTATCAGTGTTGATGTCATGGAAGTTGAAGAACGTTCTTGGAATTTACGCTTCGGTTTTTTCGTTTTTTGAGAAAGCTCTAAATAACCGATCTCTATCTAGATCTGTGGCTACTTGAAGTTGAGTATAAGTCGTAAAGTTTTTCAAACAAATAGTTTCTTTTGCTCAAATTCTTCAAGTTTAGTATCTAACGGTATGACTAAAAAATAAAATTTGTCCCTAATCGCTTACTAAACATTTATATCGTTATGTAGTGCAGTCTGCAGAACAAAAAACAAGCAAATTTTGCATTTTAGAGCACACAAATCTAATTGTCCATATAACAGGGATGTCTAAATTCAAACTTCATTCTATGAACACGAAATTTCTCTGTATTTCTAATAAAAGTAATAAAAAAAAAGTTTCTTTTACTATTAGTTTCCAGTCATAAAATTTGCATAACTTTCCAATCAAAGGCAGCCAAGATTTGGGAATAATTTCTCTCTTGTCTTTATAATTTTGGCTACCACTGTACATGTGTTGCAACGTAGTTAAAATATTACCAGATAAAAACAAAGTAAATAATTCACCATTTTACTTTGCCCCATATTCTCCTACTACAAACAATTCAGCTCAGAAATTCAACTTGAAAAAAATACCGAAAACTTCACATATTTCTTAAACCTTTTAGTTCTCCGGGATACACAATTATGATATAGTTACATTTTATTAGCTACATATATATATCCGTTTGAAAAAAGATAAATGCTGATCACAGTTCGGGATATTATAGACTACAGCACGTTTTTACTCTCCAATTTGTTTCAACGGTACACAATCCATTTACTATATTTATTTATTTATTTTTTTAATCTGACACTACTTCAATAAAAATTCTAGTATAACTTTAGAACGTAAAAATATTCCAATACATTTCAAGTATTTCTAAGATCAGTTGACATGACACCATGTTCAAGGACAAAAATACAATCAGAGAAAGAGAGAATTCGAGAACCCCGTATTTGATTTGTGATTCCTTCATGCAAAGTGTACTTAACTGCATTCCACGGAGTTTACTTCTGTTGAACAGCTGGTCGAATTCGCTAGCCATGTGAACAAATAAAAAAAAATAACAAACGTAATTATTTCTTATCACCGCAGGAAATGGGAATGTAAAATATCAGAATCACTTTTCACGCCCTAACGAAAATTCCCTAACCAAAAATTTCCATATTCGGCAATTTTTGTCTGACGATTCGGAAAAATTACCATCACTCGGCAAAATTTGGGGTTCTATTCGGCAAAATTACCATCAAACGGCGAAATCTAGAGCTCTGTTTGGCAAAATTATCGTCGTTCAAAATTTGGAGTTCCATTCAGCAAATTGAGAATTTCAGCTCTCCCAAAAATTCAAGTTCGGAACGCCCCGATCACAAGCAGAAAGTTTCAAAGGGTTTCAGGCTTAATACCAAATCACACATTTTCTACCATTTTTTTTTTTTTTTTTTTTTTTGTAAATTCTGAAGCAGAAGAATATTCCTTCCCACTCTAACACAAAATTTCTGTGGATTTTCCAAACACTTTCAATAGGAGAACAAGTTAATCAGCAGCAGCAACATTTTGAGTCTTTTTCCCCACTTACGAACATATGCGGATAAGAGGCAATATTTCAGGTTTAATACCAAATCACACGTTTTCTATCAAATTTATTTATTTATTTTTTGTAAATTCTGACACAGTAGAATAATTATTTGCCACTCACAAAATTTCGGAAGATTTTCAAAACATTTTCAATATGAGTACAAGTTAATCTGTAACAGCAACATTTTGAGTCTTTGAGTCACTTACGTTTATATGCGAATAGAGACAATATTTTGTTGAACACCTACCTAAACTTCCTTAAAAGGTGAAAACGTGCTGTTCGTTGCACTTGGGGATACCAGAGCGAGAGATAAGCGAGAGGTGCCTTGAGAAAATCATTATATATGATGTTATATCTTTTCCCCGAATTGAATAAAAACTGTGAGAGATACAATTCTACTATTTTCGTGAAATGTTTTATGAACTACAACCAAAATTCAAAATTTATAGAACATCAGAACTGTTTGAACAAAACTTGTCCCTGAGTCGGGAAAAATGAACGCATGCAAATTAAAGACAGTAAAAATCGTTCTTCGTGAATGGGTAAATCAATTTAAACAATTTTTTAGGTATTATTTAACAACTTATGGATCATTAACACATTGGAAATATAGATAGATTTTTTATATGGGTCAAAAAATTGGAATAATCTATTCATTCAATGTGAATTTTAAAAAGTAGCGAAAATATTTGCATACCTGTTAACCGATATTTGTCACAAGTACGGAGCTTGGCGCTCTTTACGATAATTTACACTCTTTTACAAGCTTTTTATTGCTCAAAATGGGTCGTCAAGGAGATAAATAGGAAAATAAAAAAAAACGAAGTTACATATTGTATCATTTCTTACAGTTGGAAAAAAAACCCATCCAACTCAATTCAAATGAATGTTTTATAATCTATGGTATGTAAGATTTTAAAGGAACATAGAAGGACTGACCAACTAAAAAGTAACCGAAGTAAACGAAGTAGAAAAATTGTAACACCTGACAGAGATGAACCCAAATTAAAGTAAATCGTCAAAAATGATCGTTGAAAAATGCTTCTTATATCCATAAATGTTGGAAAGAATGTACTATAGTTAACCTGCCCATCCGAACTACACTTGGACGGTTGCGTCAACTGCAGTTTTAACTGCAGATCTACGAAGTAAAACCAAACATAAGCATGAAGTAGAAACGTGCACGACTCTCTCCTGGAGCTAAGAGCAGATCATACAGGGGCAATACGGTTGGAAAAGTATTATATTCAGTGATGAATATTTTTTTGAAATATCTGTGAAGAAAAAAAAAATGGTGTTCGGAGTTGACGTTTAAAAAGAAAAGCGTTATGAGAAATCTTGTTTAAGACGTTCTTTTCAATTTGACACATCCTTTTTGGCTTGTAGGTTCATGAGAGCTGCTGGAATTGGGAAATTATGTATCTCTTAAAATAAAACAATGAGGGACTTCCGCTGTTTGTCAATAATACTGCATGATACTTCATCTGAGGCACAGACGACTCTCTCCTGGAGCTAAGAGCAGATCATACAGGGGCAATACGGTTGGAAAAGTATTATATTCAGTGATGAATATTTTTTTGAAATATCTGTGAAGAAAAAAAAATGGTGTTCGGAGTTGACGTTTAAAAAGAAAAGCGTTATGAGAAATCTTGTTTAAGACGTTCTTTTCAATTTGACACATCCTTTTTGGCTTGTAGGTTCATGAGAGCTGCTGGAATTGGGAAATTATGTATCTCTTAAAATAAAACAATGAGGGACTTCCGCTGTTTGTCAATAATACTGCATGATACTTCATCTGAGGCACAGCAGTTACACATTTAGTGACTGATTTTATCTTTCAGCAAGATTCTACTCCCGTGTCATGTCTCTAAATCGACTCAGATTTTAAACAGAAAGAGGAATTTCGGTATTAAACTGGTCAAGCAACTCTACCAATCTCAATACGATCAAAAATTTGTGGTACCGTCAAATCTAAAGAAATCAGTTCAAGATCTGGTGCCCGCCAAAAAAAATCGAGCTCGTTGTCACATTGAAGAGGGACAGTGTCAAAGACGATTAATGTAAACAGGTGGTAGAATCCGTGTGTGAAAGGATTAAAGCATTGAATCTATCAAAAAAAGACGCATTCTAGTATTGATATTGTTTCTTTTGAAAGTGTTTTGTCCCCCTTTAATTTGAATATTCTAATTTTTTGACTCAATGTAAAATTTCATCGCTATAAACTTTTGGATTATTCTGACTAAGATTATTTTTAATCGAGTATATTTGAAATGAAGTGCACACTTTAAGGACTAAAAAAGGTGGCACGTTCAATTAAATACCTAATTAGCACTTATATTTGGTTAGAATAAACTTTTTTCCAAAAAGTGAAAAGTATTCTGTTATTTTGAATTTGGGTTGTATAATCTACTGACCCCATAGGACCTTGAGGTTTAAATTTGCTACAAAAATTAGTTTTTGCAATTACTTTTAAGCTAAAACTTCATTTTAATTACCTACAAGGGATATCAGGGATTTCACACATTGCATAACATATTATGGCATTCGAAAGAGCTTTTTTTAATGCATAAGATGAAGTTAGCACACATTTTCTCAATTAATTAAAACAGGAGACATGATGATTTTAAATTTAGCGATAATCCTTGGTAAAACTCAATTCAAACAGGGAGCTAAAGAGCAAAATGTTACTGAGCACGAATTTCAAAACTACTTTTCCAACGAAGAAAACGGCCGCTTTGCTATGCTCAGAAGCTTCTTAGCATTCACAGCAGTGAAATTTGGTACAATTTAGTTTGAGTTTAGGAGGAGAGGTGCATTTTGAGGAATTTTTGTAATAAAATATAGTTTAATGCATATTTTAATCAAGTTTTTTTTTCTTCGGGTGAGAGAGAATTTCCTTTTTGTTTTAACAGTAACGCGTACTTTACTGTTAAAAAAAAACTGAAAATTCAGGTGGTTTTTTGACTGATTTTAACAGAATATTTCCGTAATGCTTCAAAACGTATTTTTTCCTTACAATAACAGAAACATCACGAAAGGAAATAACGAAAACAGAATTTTTCCATTTCTAAGTTTGCCGCTGTGCTGTACTTCGCTCTGATTAGCCTTCAAGTCATGATAAACATCCCTTTTGATAGTGCTTATAATTCGCACTGTTACATTTTGCTAATTAAAACATATTTAGAATAACAACTCAGATGCTGTAGACGAAATAGATAGCTTGCTATTTCATGTCTGGAGAGTAATAGTACTCGTATGTCGAAATTGTTTATACGCCTTTGAGCTTTGTAGGTTTGGAAAAATGTTCGCGCCTTTTTCAGACAGGCAGATGTGTTTTGATCTCCCTGGTGATTTGTTGTGGGTTTTACTGAGTCAGTATTAGAATATTATTGCAGTGTATTATTTTGCTCAATACTTCGAACAATTCTATTCGTTAGTCATAGTGTGTTCTAGCGGTGAGAATAATTTTAGGATCTCGTGTTATCCATTTAAAATAAAGGCTATTTATTGGATTACTTGTATCCAGATGCAATGGAGATACTTAAATTTAGCACCACTGGTCACATGTAAGTATTGTTGAATATTTTTGTACATGTTAATATACAAATGTATTTTTCTTGTTAATATGCATTTGATAGAATTCCGATGGTAGCTGATTTGGAATTTATAGAACTATTATAATTATAAAGTTATTGTTTTTGCTCTAACGCATTGTAGTGCGAGTCATTAAAACGTTAAATGGCCAACATTTAGTATCAACCGGAGATTATCGTGGTGTGCGAGCAAGACAGAAAAAATCACTAAGTTATTTTTTTTTGATAGATTGAAAGTAAACATTTTAAATCTCTAAATAAAGGTTTATTAATGATCTTTGAAAATACAATGAAAGTTTTGGCAACAATAAGTACTTAATTTAATATGTTAATCTCTTATCCAACAACTTATTTGAGATTATTGCAAGTTTCTTGGAAAAACAGTTAGGGTAAAACGAACTGACTGATACTGATATGCTTAAGTATGATGATTATGTACTAAAAATCTATGTTGCGATTCCAATGAGTGAAAAATTGGGATATCGTGGGGGGGGGGGGGGGAGGCATGCAGCATCTGAACCAAAAATTCTTCACGTGCATGTCAATGATTCTGTTTTTAAATACAATAGATATGCGGTACTCTCTATCAGGTATATTATTAAATGATAACGTCAATCTGTTTTAATAGTATTTTATTTGACATATTCTGCAAATAAAAATATCATATTTTTCATGTATGTTTTTCCATGCCACCCCAGACACTGTACGACGAAAGGAATATCGAACAGTATCAGCAGGGATAATTGGTGTCATATTCAAATCCATCATTTTTTCTGCTGGTACTATTTGATTAATTTAATTCATCTGAAGTTGATATAAAAAGTTTTGGTCAGTCATGGATGCTCGGAGTAGAGATTATGTTAGGTTTCTCTCTCCAGTTGTTAATTTAAAAAATCTTTGAGTAACAAATGCAAATTAAAAAAAAAGTAATAATTTTAGAACAGTTAACTATATCTGTATTATATATCATTTTAAAGAACTAAATTTTTAATGAAACGAAAAGTCAATACGTGACATAACTTTTTAAATATTTTTTGAAAATAAAATCTTTTTACTTAAATACGGGAAAGTGAGAAATAGAAAAAATATAGCAATGAAAAAATAAGGAACGTAAATTCTGTTAAAACACAGAGATCGTAAATGAACGGAAAAATAAGAAATGGAATTTTCGTTCAGTCACGGGAAATTTATAAACGGGAAACTACAACTACGGAGAAATAAGAAATGGAACTTCTGTTAAGTCACGGAAAGTCATTGAACGTAAACGTAATATTTACGGCAACTTTGCTGCCGGTACTTTCTCCGTTATTTTCATGAAATTTTTTTAACAGTGTAGTATTAATATACTTTGTTGTACCATTTTGTTTATAATTTTCTTATCTACGTAATGGACGGATTTCATATATTCTGGTCTTTTTGGCCTGTTTTGAAGGGATAACGAATAGTCATTTTTAATTTGAACATAATATTAATGAAGAAACTCTTTATTTCGACATTATTGCGAATTGTTTTCCCAAAGTTTGATTAAAATGGTTTTTACCACAGAAAACAAAAAATGCGATTTGGATGAGTCTTCCGTAGAAGTAAATAAATATACGGATGTAGAAAAGCATGAAAGAGAGCTTTAATGTCTCGCAAAAAATTCTTTAAACACGAAAATGTATGAGAAAGCAAACTTAATAAATTATAATTTTATTTTATAATGAAATATTTAAATGCTTATGATACGGAAGAGATGTGTGCTTGTCCGTTGGACCCCACTCTCCCCCCTATAACCACTTCTGTGCATTGTTCTTTCATTTGAACAAATTTCAAAAGAATTGTAAATCGTTATCTTTTGGAAATGTATTGGTGTTGACTAGCTTAGTTTATAAAGGCTTGAAAGAATGTGTTTGATATTGGTTTTATACAGAGACATTTTTAACGCCTACAAGCAACGACTAGCTCATTTTACTCACTGACTATTGGAAATACGCTTCAAAAGTTTAATAAAGAGTACTTTTACTCTTCGAATAAAAATTTTGAATCGTGAAAAATGCAGAAAAAAGTAACAAGAATTTTAGAAGCACATTTAAAAAAGTCAAACATTCTGAATATATATATTAAACAAAAAGTACATATCGCTTCTTTCCCTCCCGCCTTCCATTCTATTTTTAGCAAAAGTTCGCTGTTCTATAAGATTGAGAAGCAATTTTTGGGGGTTTGGTGAGCGTTAGCAAGCAAGGACAAAGCCCCCTAGTTTTCTACATATCAATTTAAGGCGTTTAGTAGACTTGGATGCTCCTAACAATTTCCA
Source organism: Uloborus diversus (assembly GCF_026930045.1). Taxonomy (NCBI): domain Eukaryota; kingdom Metazoa; phylum Arthropoda; class Arachnida; order Araneae; family Uloboridae; genus Uloborus; species Uloborus diversus. The sequence continues at coordinate 96,955,325 of NC_072736.1, forward strand.
AACTTCGGTTTAAAAAGAATCATACTTTTCGTTTTGCATAAAAATTTAAAACGTGCGAAATTTTTTCGTTTCAAAACAAAATAAATAAATTAAATTTAAGAATCGAAGGGGAAAAAAAACCTATTTAGTTTCAATAATTTTTTTCTACATTTACTGTCATTTCGAAAACCACGAGGAATTGATTGAATTTCAAGAATTTCAATGTAATGCCGATATACGGGAGAAACTTTAAAAAATTGGATAGTTGTTTTATTCATTGTATGTTAAAAAAAGATTAATTTCCAGCAATCAGATCTCATGTTTTGTTCACAAGATTTCTTTTTGGAAGCACTTACATCAGTGAGGAGCTATTCTCCAAGACATAGAATAGTCAAAACTGAGGAATCGTGTTTTTCGAGAATTCTATTCGAAATGCTTCATCACATGTAAAAAATGTCAAATTTCTCACTGACTAAAAAACTTTACACTGTTCCGTGTTCCCCCTTAAATTTAAATACATATTTTGATCAATACGGTCAGCAAGCCCTTCCATAATAAAAATTTGATCCTTTTTAAAATAAGTTTTAATCAACACTGCTTTAAATGAAATTGGAATTAGTGTTCAAAAATGCATCAAAAGGAAAGAAATCAATAAATTAGTAATTAAAAGCAATAAATACGTGAAAAAAGCAAAAAGTTTAAAAATAAGAAGACCACTCTTTCCCCTTTGAAAAAAAAAAAAAAAAAAAAAGGGGGGGGGGACGTAGAAAGAAAGAGAATGAGAGGGAAAGAAACATCAAAATAGACACCAGGAAACAAAACATACTGCTTCTGATTCTTATTGCATTCTTCAAACGTAAAACAGGGAAGTTCAAATTAGAAAGTTCGAAGAATGTTTTGTAAAAAAAGCAGATCTTTCGACTGGTATAAAAACTAAAAAGATGCGAAATTTTTTCCCCCTAAAACGGATTTTTTTTTTGAGCATTTTGCTCAAAAACGTTAATGAAAGAACCTTATTAAAAAGAACAAAATAGAATGAAAAAGAAAAAAAGAAAAATATTCATATCTATAGCTCAGTACATTTCTAATTATATAAGTTCAACTCCCTTTCTCTTACTATTAATAACACTTTTACATGATCACGTATAATAAAACGATAACACATTATTTTAATCCACAACAAACATTCACATTGCAATAGTTAATCAGGAAATCTATTCTTCGATAGAAAATTTTATCTGCATTCACCTTAGTTATCAACAGCTGTCAATAACCGGCACTATAATGCATTTTTTAGATTTGAAAACAATCATTTATCTTTCTGGAAGCTTTTTCCCCCATCTTAGTAAAGAAATTAAATAGTAATTACACATCACTCTTCCAAATAAACTAGAAATAACATTAATTCGAGCTTAGTGAGAGGAAAGAAATAGTGTGGCCAAAATTTTACTGTAAAAGACCGAAATCGGAGAAGGTCAACAGTCATAGATGGCTCACCGGAAATATTCGTTGTTTCGTCAGTTGATGTTCATCTCGGCGAATGTCGACATTTACCAGGTTCCGATCTTTTACAGCAACAAATACACCATTCACCAATTATTTTAAGCACTTTGTTATTTTATAGAATTTCTCTCTTAAAAAAAGGGTGTTACAAGATAAATTGTAAGAAAAACCATTTTTGATCACAAATTTAGTTTCTAAAGAACTTCAAAATAAGGAAATTAATAAAAGTATAAGTAAAAAGGGAAGGAGAAGGGGGAAAAACTCCCCCCCCCCCCAATACGTTTTTTTTTAACTTCGTTTTTGATTGTTTGGCACAGGTCGACCTGGGTTATTGCTGTTAACTCAACGAACCACTTCACTATTTGTTTACTATTGTAATAATATTTATTACAATTACTATTATCTTTATTTCTACACTGAATCACGCTTCAGAAATACCATGTAAAAGAAGATTCAAGTCAATTACACGTGCACCAATTATTTTCTGAACGTTAATTCCGAAATAATTCCTACGAATAAAACCAATTTCGTCAGCAATTTCCGGTATTTTAAAGCGACGTAGAATAATAATTTTTAAAAAATGCTACAACATTTCTGACACCATTGGAAATGCAAATGACACGACTGTCAAAACAAAAAGTTTCACAGGGAGGGGGGGGGGGGAGAAAGTAAAAGTTTAAAAAAAAACCTTTTCGACAATATTGAAATTAAAAGTATTATAAGGCAAATTTGAGATAGGAAAAAACGTAGAGCAGAAAAACATAAAGAAAGCACGAAATTTCAAGTAGTACATTCCCAAACATTTTTCAATACAATTCAATAATATCCCCTTCAATGAGAAAAACTAAATAATTTCATACCTCAGATCATCCGATGAAAAAACAACGGATTTTTTAAAGTGAGAAAACAATACTGAGCCCTCCCCCCTCCCCCCGAAAATTAGGTGTAGGAGCTTGCAACGGCAGACTGCTAAATATTTCTTGTAAGAATACTGATGAAACCTGATGAATTCTTAATGCATAAAAAATTAGTTTCATAAATGCTCATTAAAACAAACTGAAATCAACAGCATCAAAAATTTGCATAAAGGTTTCAAGTCATCCTCATATATATAATAGCCGAGATCGAGTAACCCGCAAGATTCAACATGAAAATCGCGCCACGGCATGGTAATTTGATAATATGTTTTGGTAATGTTTAACATGCAGGGAAGTGCATCATTTTGACAAGGATGAACTGGATCCGGTAACTTAACTTTTTACTGAAGAGACAGTCATTTCAGGGGAATGAAGAAATGAAAAGGTGGTCAACAATGAACGCTACCTACTGGAGTTTAAGGTTAATCCATTGCAGTTAGGGTTACGATTTCAATTATCAAAATATCACCAAACAGGCAATGTCTTCGTTCAAATTCAGAAGCAATTTTCACCCGTCAATACTTTGACGGGCGATTTTCTAGTTCAGTAATAAAGTTCCTAAGCCTTTGCATTAAAAGGCCATTTATTCAGGGGGTCTATTCCAGATTCGCTTTTTCCATGACGAAAACAAAGCTTTTCGGGTATCGAACTGCTGATATCTTTAAAAAAAATATTAAAAAGTTAACAAAACCTATTTTATATGTGATATTTACAGGCTCCGCAGACAGTTTTTGGAAAAAAATAAGAGCAAAAATTTCATGTATAGGAAAAAATAGGAAAGTTATGCTTTAAAAAATAAGAAAAAAAAGGGAAAATAATATTCCAAAAAAGGAAGAAAATTTCAACTATAAAATATCATAATCACAAAAGTAACTATGAAAAAAAATCTACAAAGCTGTTCCATGTTTATTAAAGATATGACAATCAATGAAAACAGTTAGAAATTTTATTCAAGATAAAAAAAACCGGGAAATTGTTTTTCTTTAAGAGAATGTTTTACTTATACACTAGCTATTAGCAAAAAGCTTCAGTGGGGGTTTTATTAGGGGGAGGTGGGGGCGCAGTGACCTTCATTGACAGTAGTGTAGTCGAGGATGGACTATGCTACCTACTTTTTAAGTTTTACCCAAGCTCAATACCCAAGCCAATATAATAATTTTTATATTTGTGTCTTTTATCTTCCATCACTACATTATACTGGTATGATACGACGCTGCCATGGTTTAGATTGTAATGAGGGAATTCCAGGTTAAAACTAGTAGATCCAAATCTGTCCAATCCAAAAGTTGAAGTAAATTAACTAAGAACAAAGGAAATTGCAGTCAATTTGGACTTTTTTTGGGGGGGGGGGGCTTCCAAGGGATTTAGTTTTTGATATCATTCCAGCGCTCTTAACAGTTAAATAACTCCAGTCACAACTAAATTGGTTTCTCAGCTCACTTAGCTCATTTTAGGATGAGCCTTCTGATTTTTCTATATTCAGTGCCGTAGCTAGGGTGGGACGGAGGCATACCTTTGAGAGCGACAATTCAGCGCCTTTGATGTGAAAAAATTTAAATAAAAGAATCATACATTAAATCTATTTATTACTGAAGGCAAATAAAAAAAACCCCTTCGAAATGTAAGGTTTTGATATGACTATACAATTGCGCTTTTCAGTGTTCAAAGTTTAAATATTTCCGTAATGAGCCCCTAAATCTTCCTCATTATCTTAACGGTCCTCTAAGACAGACTTAAATTGCATTTTTAACATAATTTTGGAAAATATTTAAGAAAAGACCCTGACTTCCCCTAAAGTAATCAAAGGCTAAAACTGACTTCAGTTTTGATGAAGATTCAAGAGAGAACCGCATCCCCCCAAACGCTACTTTTAACTGCAATTTTTGACGTAAATTTAGAATATTTCTCTAAGATAGGCACCTGACCCCCTCCCCCCTTTTTGTCTTGGAAAAAGAATACAGATTAAAATATTTCCTCTGTACTTCCTTAAATGAAGTTTTGAATTTTAAGTTAAATATTTTTTGACGGATTAATGTATTAGATATGTCTCAATGAAAGGGCGGCATTCTTCAAATAATTTCAATACTTCATTTCTATGCTTTTTGTTTATTTTTTTAAAGAAAAATTTAAAATTATATAAAAAAGTAATTTATATATTGTGTACTTGAAATGAAAATAATGATAATAAAAATGTTTTATTTCGAAAAGTAAAGTCAATATTTTATTTTTGACTCCTTAATCAGAAAAAATTCTTTCCATTCTCGAGAAACGAAAGTTTCAACCAACATTTTTCAGAAATTAAAAATTTTGACTTTTTCTGGTGCTAGGAAAATTTTACTGACTTTTGCTGGTGTTCGAAACTTTTCCAGGCAGTTTAGGTTTTCCAGGTGAGTAAACACAAAATTTGGCAGAACTATTATCAATAAACAAAACACAAAATAAGGACTCACCTGAAGTTCCTGCACTTCTTTCTCCAGTCTCATCCTTTCGCTGGTCTCTGCTTCCAGCATCTCTGAAGCATGGGTGGCGGTGGATTGTTCTTCTCCCAGTTCTGACCATAGCTCGGACACCTGTGACGAGGACGAAGAACACGATTTAGAATGATGAGGTTCCACAAACGGCAATACTCCCATGCTGCACACTTTGGACAACATCTCCGTGTATGAATAACGCTGGGGTAGCGAGCTCTGGGAGGGGGATCGAGGGATGTATCGAGCAGAATCTTCGATTCGTTTAAGGGATCCAAAGCGGGAAGGGGTACTACGAAGAGATAAGCTTGGAGGAAGGGACTCCCTTTGGAACCTACGCCGCAAAGGGGCACGCGGTGCCTCTGGCTCAACGCGTTGAAATTTCTTATTCCAGTCTCCTAGATCGACTACACTCATTTTCGTTTCGGAAACACTATTGTTGTAGTCTCCAAGAGATCGTTCTGTGTTGTATAAACAGGTAGCACTGCTAGAGTTTCTTACATCAGCTAAAGATTGAGATATGCATTTGAATTCTGTGGCAGTAGCAACATTCGAATCGGTAGAAGTGTTTGGTTTGAAATCAACTGTAGACACTGTAGTTTTAACTTCTGCTTTGTTACTTTCAGTTGGTAAGGTCATAACCTTTGCACTATTAGTCTCATTTGTTCCTGCTACTTTTAAAGCACTGTTCTTGGAAGTATCGATTACTGAATTAGTATCAGTTTTATTGGAGATTGGAGAGAGAGAAACATTCGCGATTTCTTCATTTTTCAAATTGACAATTGCACGTTTTGCTGGAAGCTTTGGAGAAGATACTAAGCTGCTTTGTGCGTTTTCAACAGTTTTTAATGTTTCTTTCACAGACTCAGTTGCACAGCGTGAGCTACTGTTCAAAGGCAATTTCGAATCGATAGAAGTTGTAATAGTAGGCGATACAGAAGAGAAAGTTGTTGAAGTTTCAACAACTACTTTTTTTCGGTTTTCTTCCTTTATTGCAGACCCTTGAGGACTTTTTGTTCTATAAAGGACGTTGACTGTGGGTACGATCCCAGGAGCTACAGAAGGAGTTATCTTGGTAACTTCGACTTTGTTAAGTTGGTTAGCTGCTTCTACTTTGTTGTCACAAACATCTGAAGAACCATGATTTGTCTCACTTTTAGAACTCAAAGAATGTACGGAAAGATTATTAATATCTTTGCTGATCACATTAGGAGAGGTCAGCGTTGAAGCATTTTGAATTGTTGAACTTTCTTTTTTGGAAACAGTTTCCACAAATCCATTTCTAGAAATATCAGTTTTAATAATTTTCTGAACTTGATTAATCGTGGAATTATAAGACGAAGTAAAGACTTTACTGATTTTCTCACAGTTGAAAGCCGAACTTTTATTAATGGTGACTCCAATATTCTTTTTAGGCACTGCACCGTTATTACATTCTTCCATCTTAATACTTAAGGCAGATGCAGAGTCTGGAGATTTACGGTCACTCTCCTGATTGGGTGCCTTCAGCAACAGCGTACCGTCTGAACTGTTTTGATCCGTTTTTTTTATTGGCATTTTGCCTTCAACTTTTTTATCCTTCGAAAGGGTTGCGTTGATTGAATGCTTAGTTTTAGAATCAACTTGAATCGGTTGCACCACATTCACTACCACAGCACTTTCAGATAATTTACCTTGACTAGACAATCCACTGGAACATAACAATGGGTCTAAACTTTTGTCAGCACTTTTTGGATTACACTTTAAACTATTAGGATTCAGTTCCGAACTTTTCGCAGGTGTTGAAGATACTTTTTCTGCAAGTTTAAAATTACTAGTTTTTTCTACATTTTCTGTTTTTTCGGATTTAGTTATAGAATTATCACTTTCATTTTTCACGTTTGTAACATCGCTTAAATTTAGACTCTCACTTTTCGGCCGAATAGCCTCCTGTAAACTGCCGTTTGATTTGGAATCTTCGAATTTCGAAATTCTCTGATTATTCCCTACGATTTTTGTAACGGGTTTCTTGGACGAAGTTGATGAACTAGTTCCAGTACTAGTAGTATTTGATTTTGAAAAAATATTTTGGATTTTAGCTGCAATGACATCGGACGTTCTTCGCATAGGTCGAAAATCTTTTGGAGGTGAATCATTATCACGTAACGCTTTATCTTTCACAGTATTGAATTTATCGATCACGGAAGTCGAGGTTACATTTTTAGAACCACTGTCTTGATCTTTTTCTTTAGCACACTGACCAATGATTTTATTCGATTCTTCACAATTTTTATCCAAGATTTGGCTAGTTTGGGCATCAACAGAATCTTTTTTGGAGCTTGCTTTACTTAAACCATAAACTTTAGGTTTGTTTTTCGTCACATCAGTGGCATTTGAAACAGAGACGGAGCCGACGGACTCCGCATTGTCTATCGTGTTAACGGTTTTAAGAACAGATGAATCTTGTTTAACATCTCTTTTGATAAGACCGTATACCTTTTTTGGTTGTTTCGCATTTTCTGGAGAATTTGTGACCTTGCTTGAATTTTCTTTCACAATGACGCACCCATTTACATCGGGCTCGTTATTTATCGTAGGTTTAGAAACATGTAGAGAAGCAGAATGTTCCTTTTTATTGGAAGTTTCATCATTTGCAATTCCAGAGTTGATACTTTTGCTTAAAGGCTTAACGTAAGCAATACTTTGTTTTTCATCAGGAACTGGAAGAGAGGAATTTCCACCAGCAGAATTTCGTACATTCGAACTTTTTGGTTCTTCTAAAGCGGAAACTTGCTTGTTATTTGGAATTACCACTGGTGCACTTTCACTTTTATTGCTCGCTAAGGAACTATTTCCATCACCACTTTTGGCAGCTTCAGGTAGGACGGCAGGAGAAGCGTTACGAGGTGTCTTCTTCAAAAGCGCTTGGCCGAAAGGGACTTCTTTTTGTCGGGTGTCCCAAGATTGTCTCCGACGTAAAAAATCATCCGATTTATCGCCAGAAGAACAGGGCCTCAAATCACCCGCTAGAGCCGAAAATCGCCTTTTCTCGGGCAAGGCTGGAGGTTTATCTTCGACAGGACGAAAGATCCCTGCGACAGCTACGGGCCGGACAAACACTCCATTTGCTGTTGTCACCTTGGCCTTGGCGGGCTCTTCCGCAGTGCTACCTGGCATAATTTTTGGGGGCCAGCCAAGGAAAACTCCTCGAGTTGGAAAATATGGAGACACTTACACCTGCCAGATGACGCCCACAACATGAGGACAGAGGCTAAAAGGAGCGCAGAGTGAGAGGGATGTTCCTGTCAGTAATCGTCCCCGGCGCACTTTCATTTTTCCCGGGAAGATTAAGACACCGACAAGTGCTTTCATATTCCTCTTTTCTACGACATCGCGACAGATAAATAAACGTCCTTTCGCGACGAGCACAAAACGGGTGATGCAGCGGGAATATTAGCGGGATGAAGCGTTAGCGCGGCTTTCCCTATCGAATAGACAGCTGAGGAAAGGGGCAAAAGGAAAAGGAACTCAAAGTTGCTGAGAAGGAGGTTCCGCTGGAAGCTCTCCAAATAACAAAACGGAGATCTCGACTATTTTGAGAGAGATGCGTGCTGCCATGCTCGAAATGTTATCGCTCGTTGGCGCAGAGATAATCAAGCAGTCACCATCGAAAAAACTACACTGGTTATGGGTGTTTCAATATTAAAAATTGGGATAAGAAAAAAAAAATCGATATGTAAAACTGCATTATATTAACTTGCATTATATAATTAAATCAGGAATAAGTTCTAAAATTATTATTAATAATAAGAAAATCGTATAAACATAAATTCAGTTTTGGTGTCTTATTCTAATTTGATGGAAAAAAAATCAATAAAATCTTCTTGGAAAGCACTAGTCTCAAGTATTGTCATTATTAGAGACAGACAAAAATCGAAAATCTTAGGAGCCTGAAAAATTATTTCTCAGATTTAAGGGTAAACATTCAGTGCATCATGCAGGGGTGAAAAAAGGGGAGAGGGGGACTTGGGGATATATCCGGTCTCCATCCCCAAAACTCATAAAATTTCCATATTCGACTCTAAAAAGGACTAACACTAACCATATTTCCCAATCCGAAATTTAATTATATCCTCCTCCGATTTTGTTCCCTCGTAAATCCAAACAACATGGCTTCTGAAAGATTCGTTCAGAAAGAACTAGCCGTCAAGGTACTTTTTAGTTGTCCGGGCAACCTGGCACTCAGACTTGTCGGGCCAAAACTATTATTACCAGTGCTATTTATTTTACATAGCCGTAGAAAGAATCTATGACCTTGATCTTACATCTAACTGTACATAAATTATGCATTGAAAATCTTCAATAAGAATGATGACGATACAAAAAATACACCACATTTGTATTTTCAGTTCAGACTTGTGGCTCAATAGTATTGCACATTCGGTACCGGTCGGTCTTCGATTTATTTAGTGTTGTATTACTCCTTTAAAACCTAAGAAAAAATAAATAAAGAGAATGTTATGAAGTTTGGGAGCAAAAACTCGTCGAATTGCCTACTGAGAGTATTCCTAGTTTCCTCCAACGAAAAGCATCAAAACAAGGCATGTGCATTTAGAATTCTCTATTTGTGGTTTTGCTCAAAAATGACTTGCGAAAAAGCAGGCCCGACATTTTGGAGGGTCCGGTATTTAGGAGGGCTCTGCATAATTAATGTTTTTCAAACCAGTGAGCGTGGTTTTTGTTGTTTTCCAATGAAATTTGCACTGAGTATACACCTTTTGCCCCCCCCCCCCCCTACTTCCTTGGAAAAATTCGAAGTAACAGGTCCGCGCTAAAGATACGACGTGGAAAGGGGAGAACAGACTTGATATCCTCATCAAACACTAAGGCGGTGTTGCCGTGGAAACGTACAAAAGAGTTTAACGCTATGAACGGGGAGGGGGGGGGGGAGATTCAAGGGACTGGCTCCTTTTACACATTGTTTCAAGAATCTACAGTGGCTGCCGCTTATATGAATCACGTTTGTTCTAAACAATTTTGATTCCACAAAGCGGTTGATTCAATAAAACGGCTAATTCAATAAAGCTGGATTTTGTTGTTTTTGGCAGTTTGATTCATTAAAGCCGTTTTATCAATTAACCAATGATTCAATTAACCGGTGTCCACTGTAGTAGGACTGCTCAAGTGCAATGTTATGTCGTATGCAATAATTTTCACGAGGAAAACCAAATCAACATCGACACCCGAATTTAGGGGACAGTCAGGACTCAGGAGGGTAATCGACCCCTCTAGCTTTTAAAACCAAATGAATTGACATGCGTTTATATTTTCTTATTTTTTCACACATTATGTATTGACTACGTCCCCTCCCTCTCCCCCAGGAAACTTTAAAATGACGAGCCTGTAAACGGACATTATTTACTTTTATGGATTGCAAGAAGGAGATACTATTGGTTCAAATGGACATAATACTGTAACGAAATATCTAAAAACGTGGCTGAGCTACACTGAAATAAAAATTAATTCTATAACACATGTCAATCAAGTGAAAAATTCAATTTCATCATATCTTAAAACGTATAATTTTCACAAGAAATTTACGTTTACACGCCACATTTAAAGACCATCTGGTCATCCTTATACCGACATATATAGTTGCATGACTAACGTTATCTCTGTTAGTACACCTTTTAAAAATCAAATTATCTATATTGCTTCTATGAAGATCACAATTTGAAAGGGATTTTGTAGACACACAGCAACCAAGATTGGTTGTCGTGCGATCAAACATTTGATACAGATGCTAAAAGCAGAGTCAGTGAATCAAAAGCTTAGGTGTTATTATGAAAACGATTGGAATAAACGCTTAGTAGAGGAATGTGGGACAAAGTGAAATGGTGAAATATTTACTATTTTCTTGCGACACCTATCTGGTAATATGTTGTCTGGGTAGTAACACATGTAATCTATTCCAGTCACGAAAAGTTATCTCTGAAGATCAAAGCATATGATAATACAAAGAATTATCAAAAATTGATACTTATATTGCAACATTTTGTTGTGAGTGAAAAATTATTTTTGTTTTTTGAAATGGTAAAATTCTTATTAACATTTTAAATATTTATTCAAACTTATTAAGAATCGGTCCAGTATTTTCTTATTTAATAGCTTATTTTTATTTTAAATGCTTTGTACAAATTGTCAAATGCATGCGAGGGGGCAAAGTGAAATAGTTCATCTCGTTTAATTATTCAATCATTTATTAAATCAATCACCTATTTCTTTACATTCCTTAATTTAATAGTTCACTTATTGATTCAATCAATTATTTTATCTTAAATTTATAAAGAAATTTATTTCTTTAATTGTTTATAGTTCCATTATCAGTTCATCTGATGATTTAGTTAAACATTTATTCGCCAAAAATATCCAACGGTTAAACAGAGAGTATTTCATTATGTATGTAAAAAAAAAAGACTATTTTTCACTTTCTTCAAGAAAAAAAAGAGAGAGAGAGAAATTTCCACTTCTTTCTGAAGTTGCAAATTTACTGTCAAAAACAAAAAAGTTTCAAAAAGTTTTATTACAAAATCCAATGTTCTTTCTATATACTGCAATTTTTAAAACAAATCTCCAACTTGTTAGTTTTGAAAAAGGTAAGTTATCTTAGCTATTTCACTTTAACCCACATTGTAAATATGTACTGGAGTTAAATTGTAGAATATTGGCCACGATATGTAGCCCTTTTAAACCGAAGGGATAAAAGTCCTACAAAATAAAGAAAAATCTTTTCAGAAATTAGGATTTTCTAAGTCCTAATTGTAAATTTGAATGAATAAATAACATAACTATTAACAGATTAAAAAAAGATAAACAAATAGTAATAACAATAAACAAACGTGTTGCATCTCATGCATAGAGAAGCGTAATAAAAAAAGGTTTCAAACTGTTTTTCAAAATTTCAGGAGTTAACGAGTCTTTCGGCTGTCCATTATAATACGAAGCAGATGAAATACTTGCTAAACCAATTGTTCGAAAATGTTTTTCAGTAAGAAAGAGCTAAAATTGTATCTTACGAAGTCTTGTGGAAGTGAGGACGTGGCGAAAGATTGGAAGAGGACCAGCTATGAAAGCAGACCACAAGTCCCACAGAAATGACATGCGGGTCTTGAATAAAATTAGAAATAACTAGCTGCGTTGCCCGGCTTTGCCCGGTCTACCTTGAAAAAAACCATTGCGTCAAGTGGAGTGTCTTCAGTAACCAGGATTAAATGAAAGAAAAAAAACCATCGTGCAAAATTTTCTCGCCAAACAATGACGACAGATATTAAAATACTTTTAAGAAATTAAAATAAAATGAGAAAGATGGATTTAAAAGGCGTAACCATAGAAACACAAAATAAAATAAGTTTAAGAATTGAAAATGAGAAAGATAGAAATAAACAATGAATTCAAAAGGCGTTACCGTGGAAACGCAAAATAAAATGGTTAAAAACTAGAATAGAGAACAGATTTTTGAACTTCATTTAATTCGCTTGTAACTTTTTTTTCTAATGGAGATAGAGGGTTAAACTTTCGACCTTAGGTCGAGTTAGATCTGGAGTAAAAAAAGCTGCTCTTTCCAAAGCTGTCAAAAAGAAAACTGTGGGACAATGCTTTCACTTTTTATTGATGGATTTAATGAAGAAAGTAGTGCCTAAATTTCAGCTAAGCCTAAAAAAATTCGAGCTAAAACCGTAAAAAACTCCCGCCGCTATTAAGTTAGAGCATTGGAACAAATTGCGTAGAACGCGGAAAATTCTTCCCTTTCTAACGATATATAATATTACTATTTGCGAGTAATTTTCACCCCCATAATCGGGAATTTATGTGAAAATTGGGCCTAGATTGGAATAAAAAAAGAACTATTCATCGAATTGTTTTCGAACTGGTCTGCAAATCTTCTCAGGACTTAAAGGAACAAAATGTGAAAATTTCAGCGAAATCGGCCGGGTAGTTCTCGAGTTTAGCGAGTTCAAACACACAGACGCTTTTTGGAGACTTCATTTTATACTATGTAAAGATTAAAATGAATAAATTGCATTTTCACAGCTCAAATTATTTGTTTTAAATACAAATATTGGGGGAAATTCTTTGAGATTTTCTCCATCTTTTTCTCCTTTTCCAAGAGAATTACGTCGAGGTTGGGTGTCGCAAAAGTATGGTTGCAGTGCAATATTACTGTTGCACAACAAGTTAACAGACACACTTCTGATCAAATTGTTCCCAAGTGTGGAATGAAACCGGAAATAAAACCGCAAAGTGTTCTTACTGCGCTCCTTCAGTGCGGAGCAGAATTTGCAAACAGAACTCCGAAAGAGGAACAACGAAAGAGAGAGAAAAGGGGTTGCCAGAATCTAAAACAATCGCGGCTCAGAGAAGATAAGATGCGCGATGTGGCCTTTGATCCCGTTTCTCCGCCACAACACAATCCACTAGAAAAGGATAAGCGAAACCGATCGGAATTCTCGGATAACCGAATAAATAAACAAATGGGCATTCCGGAACGAATCGATTGCGACAATGGTTTCCAATGATACTACTGCGCTTCCCCGAAAATACGTTTTATTAAAAAAAAAAAAAAGCACTGGCATGATTTTACTGAGTACGCCTAATATAAGTCCTGTTAAAATCGTCATTTAAAAGAACACATTTTGAAACGGCAAACACAGGGGTGCCCACCCCCACTTAGGGCAATGGCAACCCACCTACCATGAAGCCTCTCCCCAAAACTGAAAATAAAATACCCCTCAAAACACCCCCCCCCAAAAAAAAAAAATTTCAATGGCGCAGTCTGCGCCATGGCCCTTTTCCCCCCACACACACTATGTGGGCACCCCTGGCAAACAGGCATCTTGTTTATCGACAAGATGAGCCCCATATTCCCCTACTGACTAATTAAAATATTCAGTACTTTTAACATAAATGTCGAGATACAAAAAAAATAGTGTCGGCTGGTGCCTAAAAAAGTGAGGGAAAGAAACAGGGTCATCGCAAGAGCGAATAACTGTATTAAGGAGAATTGGTAATATGATCCTGGTCGTATGTGTAATTCGGGAAGTAACTTCTCAAATGAAGTCATAAAAATTAAATTCAAGCCGATCTTTAAAGGAGAGGGGGAGGGGGGTTTACCCTCGAAAAATTTTCGACGTTGAAGTCTCAAAAACGTGATTTGTAAGTCATTTTGGGTAACGGAAGAGATGGAGCTTTAGGAGCTCTACCCTCTTCATTTTTCTTGAATTTTTCAAATGCTCAATCGATGATGCCAGAGAGAGAGGTCCGAGGATCCCCTGGAAAACTTTATAAATTGAAGTCCTAAAAAAGAAATTATAAGTCACCTTTAATCATCATTAAAGGTGGCCTTAATGATATATATTTTACGGGGAGAGATGTGGTTCAGGTTTGTTTCTGGGGAAATTATTAGAAACTGAAATAATCATCTGGACAGGGGTAGGAGTTGTCCTAAAAACCCTAAAATATTTTATTCCCTACTTGTGCAAAAAAATAAAATTCAACCTAAAAATGAAACTTTTCATGATGATATGGCTATATTTTAGGATAAAATACTCTTAATAGACCTATGAAATTTTCTCTTAAAAAGAAAGAGTAAAACCTATGCTGCTGCTGCTTTTTTTTTCTGGAAAAAGGGGAAGGGATGCAGTTTACTGAAACATAAGCTCAATATGCTAATCCTTTTATCTATATTTTGTAACTTTTGCAGTCATTTTTCTTCTGCAAAAAAGATATAAAAATAAATTAATAAAGAAAATAAAAACAGCTGTGCAGCAAATGATGCAGAAAAAGAGTTAGGGGAAAGGAATAGGATATGATATTTTTGATTTTTCCCCCCTTTGAAAAGAAATGAAAAATGTGTTAACCGGGGGGGGGGGGGGAGAGAATTCCCTCCTTCTCTCAAATTGCAGTTATGTGGTGGTGGTGGGGGGGGGGGGTATCATAGCTTATTGAAATGAAATAAATGCAATGTCTTAAGTTAGAACCCAAATATAAACACTTGGTTCAAAAAATATATTCAGAGCAAAATGTAAATGGGTTGTCCCCTGGTCCCAAGTGGGAAATATTTTTTTTAAATAGTATACTTAACTTGTGTTGTGGACTGAGCATTAGCTTGTTCATTCAGTACAAAGAATCACTTTGCTTTGTGTTTCTGTTCAGTGAAGTTAAATTATTTCTTGCACATATAATTTTTAAATTTAATCACTAACGAGTCATTCCACGTCAACTGACCTAATTTTTCAAATCGTCCCCACTCGACCATCTCCGATTTGGATGAAATTTCAAAGAGGTGTAGAGATGCCTTTGAAACCAACCTATGCAAATTTTCAGCTTCCTAGATCGAAATACTGAGGATCTAGGATCTCCGAAAAATGTGATCCATGATGGCGGATTAGTTTTAGTGCCAAATTGCAAAGTTTACACCCAATTTACAGAAAATGTTATCACACTGGAAGCCTGAAATTTTAGGCGCTTAAAGTATGTTTAACCGTTAGTATATTCAAGTATTTTTATGAATTAGAGCTCGTTAGATTTTGTGTAGCATGCGCGTGAACTTGTGAAAAAGCGCGATGGGAAATTTTTTTCCTAGATTTTAGATTGTCATAAAATCTGAATAAAAATAATTCAAAAGCTCGTGCCGCGTGATTCCATTGTAAAAATGCTTTTTTTTTTTTAATGGGATACAGTTGCAGAGCTTAAATATCTATTTTCTAAAAGATATTGTGATTCAAAGTGTATCAAAACCGTTCCAGTGAAAAATAGCCTATTTTCAAAGCGCTATAGCTCAAGTTTGTCACCTCGCATCTTCTTTTCGTTTATACCATGAGAAAGAACACATTTTTTCCTTTCAAAATTAGTATTTTTCTTCGATGGTGTTCCTTCGAACAAGGATAAAAAACGAGCTAGAAATTATGTCTGTCGTAATGAATTACCATGTTTCAGCTCATATTACGGGAAATTTTATAACACTGGAAGCCTGAAATTTTAGGAGCTTAAAGTACTTTTGGTTGCCAATACGCAAGGGCGGATACAAGGGGGGTGGGCGATGGGGGCGATCCCCCCCCCCCCCCCCCCTTGAGCCAAGAGATGAATAACCGGGCACCTATCGAAATTAACCAAAAAAAAAAACTAAAGAATATTCGCGAAACAAAATCTTCTTCAGAGGCAAAAGAACATTTTTTCTTGCCTTTATAGGAATAAGAATTTATAACATTTTTTTCTTCTTTGTTGGGATTGAATTTTGGCTTGAAAATATGATGAAACAGAAACATTAAGATCTTTTAACCGAGAAAGAAAAAGTCTAACGGGCTAAAATGCAAATCATAAAGGGGAAAGGGGGAAACATAATCTTCGCAATCAGACATTCAGAGCGCCGCCGATTTTTTGATGACGCCAGTCATTCTGTATAGCGTCACTCTAGGAAACCGCGGGAAATATTCAGTCATTGTCTCTCTTGAATACATCTAACTTCCAAAGACTATGTCTAAAAGAAAACAAAGCAATTTATTTGGATTTTTCAAGAAGAAAGAAGACCAAGAAAAAACCCATGAAACTAGTGAGCTACCAGATGTTGTTAGACAAGGTACGTTTATGTATTTTCTTTTCGTTTTTTCTTTTTCTGATTCGACAAGTTTTGGTCTGTATGTGAGTGTGCATGCATAGATATTTTTAACGCCTCATAAACACATGCATTAAAAATCGAAAAGACGGCTCAAAAATATTGTGAACTGTAATTGACGGTTTGTGCTTTAAGCCTTTGAAAACACAGAACCTAAGTAAAGTTCCGGGATGATAATATTTATCAAAAATTTATTAAATTAGAAAAAACAAAATTGAATAAATTGACTAGGGCCATTCTAGCTGGGGTCAGTTTTATATTTTCTCTATGTATCAAAAAAAAGTAAGGTCAAAGAAATAATGAAAGGAAGTCTGTGGCAGGCTTGCGTCCAGGAGACCCCATAGCACCTACAACCTTGAATATTTGTACAAAATTACTTCGAGCCCCCTTCCCCCAGGGTTTTCACCTGGGGTTTTATGTTTTAAACTTCGAATTAGCTTTTTTGGAATTAATTTTTAAGACAGGAATTTTACATTAATTGCCTATTATCGAGATGAAAGATTTCCCACACCCCCGAGCATTCGATGTCGTTCGAAAGACATTTTTTTTTCTGAATCAGATGCAGCTTGTTCCAATTTTATCAATAAATTAAAACAACTCAATCAATTTTTATCTAGGGAACCATACGATCTTGGGTTGGATTTGGCTTACTATTTAATTTTAATGATTTAGAAAGAAAGGTTTTTCAAACAATCGGCATATTTTACTTCTAAATGCGTAAAACTTTTATTTTTTACAGCATATTTATTTTCCTCTTGCCTTGTATTATTTCAGATGCGAGTTTGAAAAATGTGAAACGTACGAAAGTTGTTGACAGTTGTTGTAGTACACAGGCTACATCAGATATCGAACATTTTATCTCAGATAAAACTGCTGAAGCCAATTTATGCCCTAAAGAAATTTATCCGAATGATTTAGGACTATATATAAATGAAATGTCTTTATCTGAAAGACGCAGAAAAGAACTGTAAGACAATCCTTTTAAACCACCAAAAGGGTTTAAGTTTCCCTTCTCAGAGCACAATAAAAGTGGCAAAATTGAGAAACGGTACATTAATCAGTCACATTTAAATGATTACCCATGGTTGGTGTATTCGCATAAAAAGAAAGGTTTATTATGTAAATATTGTATCCTTTTTGCACCAGTTGAAGTGGGGGCTGCGAAATGCCAAGCTAAGCCTCAGATGCTTGGTCGTTCTGCTCTAGTATCCTTTTCGAAACTTAGAGAACAGACCAGTTATTTTAGAATTGCACCAAAAAACCAATTACCACAGAAATGCAGTGCAAGCTGCAAAAGATTTCATACAATCTTATGAAAATCCTGAAAAAGAAGTGCAAAATATGTTAAATTCTGAAAGATTAAAACAGGTTACAGAAAACCGCCAGTAAAATGTAAAAAAACCACCTAATAATAAATATGCATCTTGCTTCATGTTTCTCTATTAAAAACGCCCAATGTTCATTGTGGTTCTCGGTTCTGTGTTGAAAATGTATGCTGATGTCAGAGCTGGATTTATTTTGTACCAAAATAATGTAATGTGCACATGAGTTCACCTTTTTGATACCGATCATATTGCATCTCCAAAGTTTATTTTAAGTAATAAGTATTATTGTATTAACTTGTGCTTAATTATATGTTTGAACACCACACACACACACATACATATATATATGGGTAAATAATAAAAATCTATCGCCCCCCCCCTTGAGAAGTTTTTGGATCCGCCCTTGCCAATACGTTCTACTATTTTCGTGGATTTGAGTTCATTAGCTTTTGTGTGGCACGTATGGAAAGTCTAGACAAAAAGCAGCAGAGAAACTTTTTCCTGGATTTTAGAATGTCAAATGCTCGAACTTTGTAATTCTACTGTTAATATGCATGTTTTTAATGGGTTATAGTTGCAGAGCTTAAATATTGATTTTCTAAAAGATACTTGCATTCAAAGTGGCTATTAAAATAGGTCACATGAAAAAATAGCCCGTTTTTAATGCCCTGTAGCTCAAGTTTGTCACCTTGCATCTTCTTTTCGTTGGTACCAGGAGAAAGAACATATTTTTTCCTATAAAAATAGTTTTTCTTTTCCGTGGTGTTTGTTCAGATAAGCGTGAAAAAATGAGCCTGAAATACTATTTGTCGTTAGCGAGAAAATCTCGTTCTACAATAAATAAAGAATGGTGAATGCCGTGACAACCGACTTATAGGGATTTTGCAAATGTTATAAGTCAGAAATAGTTTTTTGATTAATCATTTAAAAAGTTCTTTCGCAAGTTAAATAAGTTAGAATCAGAAAAGTATTTTGTTCAGAAAGCAGACTGATACACCAGACAGAACAAGATAATTTTCTTTTTTTTAATCATATATCACTTGCAAAGTATCTTTTTAAATGATTAATAAAAAAACTATTTGACTTACAGCAGTTGCGAAATTCCTATAAGTCGGTTGTCACGGCATTCACCATTCTTTATTGTAGAACGAGATTTTCTCGCTAACGGCAAATAGTATTTCAGGCTCGTTTTTTCACGCTTATCTGAAAGAACAGCATCGAAAAGAAAAACTTTCAATAGGAAAAAATATGTTCTTTCCCATGGTACCAACGAAAAGAAGATGCAAGGTAACAAACTTGAGCTACAGGGGATTAAAGACAGGCTATTGTTCACGTGAACTATTTTGGTAGCCACTTTGGATGCCAATATCTTTTAGAAAATCAATATTTGCGCTCTGCAACTATAACCCATTAAAAACATGCGCATTAACAATAGAATTACAAAGTTTGAGCATTTGAATCATTTGTGTTCAGAATTTATGACATTTTAAAATCCAGGAAAAAGTTTCTCTGCAGCGTTTTGTCAAGATTTTGCATACATGCTACACAAAAGTTAATAAACTCAAATTCACAAAAAAAAAAAAAAAAAAAAAAGAACGTATTAGCAACAAATAGTACTTTAAGCTCCTAAAATTTCAGGCTTTCAGTGTTATAAAATTTCTTGCAATCTGAGCTTAAACATGGCAATTCGTTTTGACAGACATAATTTGAAGCTTGCTTTTTTTATCCTTATTCGAAAGAACACCATCGAAGAAAAAACTTATTTCAAAAGGAAACAACTTGTTCTTTCTAATGGTATAAACGAAAAGAAGATGCAAGGTGACAAACTTGAGTTTATAGCGCTTTTAAAATAGGCTATTTTTCACTTGAATGGTTTTGATAGCCACATTGAATCACAATATCTTATAGAAAAAGATATTTAAGCTCTGCTACTGTAACCCATTAAAAACAAGCATTTTTAAAATGGAATCACGCAGCACGAGCTTTTGATTTTTCTTTTTTTCAGATTTTATGACAACCTAAAATCCGGGAAACAAATTTCCCATCGCGCTTTTTCACAAGTTTACGCGCATGCAACAGAAAACATCTAACGAGCTCAAATTCACAAAAATACTTAAAGCGTCTAAAAGTTCAGGCTTCCAGTGTGATAAAATGTTCTGCAAACTTGTTGTAAACTTGTCAATTTGACACAAAAATCTAATCCGCCATCTTGGATCACATTTTTCGGTGATCCTAGATCATCAGGATTTGGATCTAGGAAGCTGAAAATTAGCATAGGTTAGTTTCAAAGGCATCTCAACACTTCTATAAAATTTAATCCAAATCGGAGATGGTCGAGAGGGGACCCTTAGTGGCGACATGGGATGACTCTAACTTCTCGCTTCAAAAATGTAAATGGTAATTTTTTTTTAATTAAATTACCACGGAAAACGAAATTTTCTTCCTTGCGGTTGAAAAAAGCAGACAGAAATGGATGCAAGATAGCACACGGTGTCGTGCAGAAAAGGATGAATTTGAAGTATTTTTTTCTGTTTATACATTATCTTTCAAGTATGGATAATCAAAGATTTCCACAAATATTGTCTAATGCTGATGCGACGAGACAGAAGAGGTTGACAAGTAGCTCGAAAAACCAAGCTGTATTTAGTATTTTAAATTCCATGTTCTTCGTCTTCCACTAAAATCAAATTGGTTATGATGAAGCAATCCAAAGCCTTTGTTCCAAATTTACTCCAAGATAAAATTTCGAAATTTTGAAAGGGGTCGTTTTCTTAGTTTTAGTTGCCATAAAAAACAATTATTCATTTGCATCTTTAAATGATTTATCTATAATTTACAAGCTCAGATAGGAAAAAGTATTAAATTATCTGATAGAAGTAAAGTACATAATAAATTTTGAACTTGCACCAAACTTTAAATCCCTCCTTATTAAGGATATTTTTTTCATCATTCTTTGTAATTCTCTTTGATGAAATAACAGCAAGGCAAGTAAAGAAGCAATTGGACGTAAATTTATCGTACTGGTATGTGGCATATATTTCTGCTTCATGATGTGTCACTGTGTTAAAGAATAAAAGTTTGAATGCACTCATTTGTAATTTTCAAGACTGTATTTGAAATATTTTATCATACATTACGAAATTCATGCTTTTAAATTACATTTAATTAAAAAACAAAAACTTGATATTTGTGGTCTTAAAAATGTCCTAAAATTTTAACAAACAAGTGTCCTAAAATTTTTGAAATCACCACTCCGACCCCTGAATCCGGAAAAGGGATGAGCAGGCCCGGATCTAAGTACCCGCAGACCCCACAGTGCGGGGAGCCCACAGCCTTAAGGGGCTCAACGGCCCAAGAAATTGGAAAAAAAAAAAAAAGAAAAAACTAGTACTGAGACTTACTATTGTTGCTAATATACACTGCTGGTCTCTGGGGAGGGGCCCTACAGATTTTGTTGCAGGGGTGGCCTAAAATTTATAGATCCGGGCTTGGGGATGAGTATCGGAAACGCTCCCCCAGAAAATTTTGGAAATCGCAGTTCCAAAAACGCAATTTTCGACGACATTCGATGATATTAGGGAAAGAAGGATTAGAGGGAACTTTCCTGGAAAGTTTTCTACATTCAAGTTCAATGCAATTGTAGACACGCTCGGCAACGTTCATGGAAGGGATAGAGTTCAGGACGCCCTAGCGGAAATTTTAAGAAAATTAAATCCAAAATAAGCAATTGTAGTCTATCCCTGATGACATTAAGGAAGCGATGCAATTCAGTGGCTCAAAATTTTTAAATGTTTCGATATGTAAGTTTAGAAAACGTAATTTTAGCTGATCGTCGAATACGTTAGAACGAGGAGGTTCGAGGGTTCTACATTGGAATTATTCTCTTTTTGTAAAATTAATTTAACTGCACATTATACGCTTTTCTCCAATTTGTTCTGATTTTCGTGATGATATTTTACTTTAGAATAAATTAAAATCATGATTTCCAATTAATTCATTTCCTTTTTTTTATAAGTTGAGACATGTGCTATTAGTTTTTAAAGTGTTCTCAATATTTTTAGTGCCTTAAAAAAACTATTAGAAATGTACATTTTGGCGGCTCAAACCGTACTGTTCGGTACAGAAAAAGATTCTTTAACTTCAACACTGTGAAAGTGTATATTTACATCATTAAGATGAAATTGCGTACCGCGTTTTTGAAAAACGTTGTTTGGTAATCTTAAAATATAATTGAAGAAAGTCCGAGAATCTTTGAAGTTCTTTTTAATTTTACAAAAAAAAAAAAAAAAAAAAAAAAAAGTCTTGGTCATCTTTATTCATTTCCTCAATTTTGTAATGAAGAACATTGCATTTTTTGTTTTACATCACTAAAAGGAAATTACTCGCACTTTTTTGAAAAACCCCTTGGAGCTACTAGGAAACAACGTTTACTGAATAGAATGACGTTTTTTAAGAAAATTTTCTTGGAACGTTTAGAGTGTAATGGAGGAGAAAAATATTTTTGGAAATTCATAATTTTAAGCTGATTAGAAAGTTGCCTCTACAGACCACAAAATTTTTTATTCAAAGGGGCAATCCATTAGTCATGTAATTTTTTTTTTTGGGGGGGGGGCTTTTTTTAACCCCTTTCCCCTTGGTGATACATGGTGAGGTTGAAGACTAACCCCTCCCCTACTATATCACGTGTATTTTTAGTACCTACGAGAAATCTTATTATTCTTTTTAAATATTCATAAAATACAGGTATAAATATCATCTAATAATGAAAGACTACAATAATAACAACAAAGACTATATAATAATGAAAGGTATGCGAAAAAAAAATTAAAGTAGAGTATCCTCGGACCACAGATTATAAAGACTTTCTTGCCAACAACTGGATAAGCATCTTCAGTAGTAGTTGTAGGCACAGTACTTAATTTTTCGAGATTCACATCGGTTTCATCGAAACACTCGGCGTCGTCAATTTAGCGCACTACGCGCAGAATCTCCCGCGATCGTCGGGTGAGGATGCGGGAAGGACGAACATAGTGCATCTCTAGACTGTTATTGTAAGGATTCAGCTGCTTGTAACAAGCATTCACATGTCTCAGTTTTCTTTTCGACACCAGTGGAAAGAGCGTTTTTCTTTTTACTCCTGATCTAACTTGACCTGTGATCGAAAAGCTTAGCTTCTATCTCCAAAGGAAAAAAAAAGTTACAAGGCACTTTTAATCAAGTTTGAAAAATCATATTTCCATTCAAATTATTGATGTTTTATTTGGCTTTGCCATAGTTACGTCTTTTCGATTCACTTCTTTCTTATTCACAAATTTTAAGGGTTTGGATTTTAACGGAAAATCTTAGGCTCAACTCGATTCAAGCCCCGAGCTAAAGAGCAAAATATACTACAGACTACGATTATAAAAGCAACTTTTCAAACATACACAACTGCAGTTTTGCAATGCTCAGTCAGGAGCCTCTTAGCCCTTATCGCTCTGCAAGTTGGTACAAATTATTTTGAAACCCTAGTCCAGTCATCTGGTAGTTTTACCTGGAAAGTTTTTCGGGAGTTTTGAAAATTGGCAATTTTATAGATTTTGATGTGCTCTTTTCGAATTTCCACTTTGTCACCTCGTATCTTTGCCGCTCGCGACGCCATATTGAAAAAAATGACGTCTAAAAGCGGTATTTTGAGAATATCTCCGTACTGACTTATTTTACGACAAAAATATATTTTACAAAATTAAACTAGAGAAAATTTCCTACAGTTTATGTCACAACAGTTTTTTTTGTAAAATTAATAGTTTCGATGTACGAGCGCCGCAAAGTATTATTTAACACGCGTTATCGCAGAATAAGTCGTTCCCATACTAGTTTGAGGTTTAGTTATCGTAACACATCGAGGAAACGCAGAGTTTAATTAATAAGCATATAGTATAAACACAATTCAATCGATTTACAAGTTAATTTACTAACTGCATAAAAACTGACAATCCACAAACTAAAATTTTTTTGTGGTATAAATGAGCGACGGAGCAGTACAGAAGCCAAATTTCATTTCAGTCATTTCTTCCTATCTGCACTAAACACCGAAAGAACTCTTCCAACCAGGCTCCCACGTGAATTCCCCCTCTCTCCCTTTCCAAAATTTCGACCGGTAGAACTCAATAGAATATTTTAGTCTGCGTCATCAGTATACTACATAATTGTTATAGGCGAAGTTGTAGATCTTCTTACTCTTTTGATAGCCCTATCTAAGCGATCAAATATATATATGATCAAACCAGGAAAAGGAAAATTTTCGCAACAAATATATACAACTGACAGTATACGACAGTAAGACAGCCGCAGATCATATTTTATTCTTGCATGCCTTTAGTGGCTGTGGTACAACATGTGCCCTTTTCAATCAAGGAAAAACGAAATTTATTAATGTACTTCGAAAAAAATCCAAATTTAAGGAAGTCTATTAAAGCATTCAAAAGATCATTCCAGAGATCATTGCTAAAGCTGGAGAACACTTCCTTCTTGACTTATATGGTTACAGTAAAGTGAAAAGTAAAAAAAAGCAAGAAAAACATAACTTTAAAAGCCTACAGATATGATTGCTTTGTAAAATCCGCATATAAAAGTAAATTTAATATTTCGTCACTACCTCCAACAGAAACAGCAGCAAGACAATATTCTTTTCGATCTTATCATCAGATTCAGCAGTGGTGTGGGAATGAAAAAAACCCAGAGCTGTGTGTGTGTGTGTGTGTGTGTGTGTGTGTGTGTGTGTGTGTGTGTAGGGGTGGAATAGAAATAAGAATTGGTTAATTTCTCTGTTATGACGCTTGAATCCCCAGCTCCACAATCCTTACAAAGACTTATTTCTTGCAAATGCAAAAAAGGATGTCAAAAAGCCTGTGGATGCAGAAAAGCCGGGTTAAAATGCTCCGTTATGTGTACTAATTGTTCAGGTGGTGATTGTGAGAATTCGTTAAGTTCCTCACGATAGCAGTGAAGAGGAAGAAACGGAGACGGTTTTCGAGCAAACGAATGATGCAATAGAAAACGAAGAAGCTCATGATGCTCCCATCGCAGATGATACCGCAGAAATTGCATGACGTCTCAACAGGGGCGGATACAGGATTTCATTTTAGGGGGGGGGGCATACTCAAGAACGTAGTCTTACGTACGAAAAATTTCTTCTACGAACACCCCCCCCCCCCCGTAAAAGCTCTTCAAATATGCTTACAAAAATCATCGAAATCATTAATAAAAATCATTTTAAAAGTTTTCACTTAAAATAATTTTTCAGTTTTAGAATGTAAGCCGAAAATTTTCAGAAATGACAACTAAGTTTTAGGAAATTTCCGATCACAAAATCCCTGGTTGATTAAATATTTGTATAGTACTAGACACATATCCATCTTAGATTATAAATTTGCATGATACTCGACACATCCATCTTGTATGCAGAAAAATAACATCACTTAAAATAATAGTAAAACAACGCTTAAAATAAAAGTAAAACATGCGGTGAAAATCTAATCGAAAAAATTAAATATTCTATAAACATAATTCGGACTTGATAAATTACTGACCGATTGATTAACTCCAATTGTGAATATTGGGAGTTGACGAAGACGTTGCAGTCTCAGAGTCTGATACAGGAACTCCAGATATGTTTCCATTGGGGGGGGGGGGTGTCTTTGGGTTCATAAGTTTTTTCAACAGTCCAAAAAAAGAGACTACACTGCTTTGTCACCCGAGCGCTTCAGTGTTTTTGTAATAGGTCAGGGGTTCCCAAAGTGGGTGCCGCAAGGAGAGGCGAAGAGTGCTGCAAGCTGTCCACATTTTCAATATGTGTGTATAATTGAAATAGATTACGGTGCCGTAAAAAATTGTAATTCGTCAAAGAGTGCCGTGATTCGGAATAAATTGGGAACCCCTGTTAGTTTTTTTCTAACAAACGCGTTTTTTTTCGACTGGGTTTCCGTCTAATACGGTGGGTTAGTTTACGAGACCCTTGGTATAATGAGGTTTTGCGATAACACGACACTCGAATTTTACATTTCCTGCACGATACTAAATCCAAAACACTGATTTAAACTAATTAACTATTTACAGCACATTTAAAAATAAACTCAGCACAGCTAAAAACGAAACTATCTAAAAATTACAACAGAAAGAAATTATAATCTACAGAGATTTTACATAAAATAAAACATTTATACACTCAAAGGTTTTATCAATTGAAGCGATGCCTGCAGCTATGGATACAGTTTTAACCATACAACAAATTAATCAACTATCGTTGAGTAAATTTGTTGCAAAAAAAAAAAAAGCGATCGGGAGTCAGACACTTCTTTGTTGCTTTTCATTAGACTGGCTCCTGAACACAGCGCCGCAGACTGTCTCAAGAAAAGCTATTTTACTGTCTACATATTTTAAATACATATATTAGAAAAGACAGGAAATATCCCCCTTCCCCCCAAAAAAAGAATTCGAAAATTATTTACTGTTTCTTATTATGTGGTTTCTGTCTGGCTTTTTTTTTTTTTTTTAAGCAGTCAAGTTCACTACTTTAATGCAATGTACCTCAAAACAGATTACAAAGTATTGTCGCAGATTTTGATTGGGGAGGGGGGTCACGACCCCCAAGATCCCCCTTTCTTGAATGTATTTTTTACGTTTTCGATCAAGTTTTTTATTTTTTCGAGCAAACATTCAAATATTGTTGCGGATTGCTGGGGCGGGGGGGGGGGGACCATGCCCCCCCCCTTGTATCCGCCACTGCGTCTCAATCAATACTGAAGACGATGAACCGGCGTAACTTCTCGTCTATCAAAAACATCTACGCGAAAATGTTGTTAAATAACACTTTTCGGCGCTCGTACGCCGAAATTATTTATTTTGCAAAAAGAAAAAATGTTATGATATAAATTGTAAGAATTTTTTTCTTGTTTAATTTTGTACGTAAATTAATACATATAACGCATAAATTAATATTGTATATGATTTTTTGTCGCAAAATAAGTCAGATGAGACCTCAAACTAGTGTGGGAACGACTTATTCTACGATAACGCGTGTTAAATAATAGCTGTGCTTGTGCGTCGAAACTATTTATTTTACAAAAAAACTGTTGTGACATAAATTGTAGGAAATTTTCTCCAGTTTAATTTTGTAAAATATATTTTTGTCGTAAAATAAGTCAGAACGGAGATATCCTCAAAATACCGCTTTTAGACGCCATTTTTTCAATATAGCTGCCCGAGCGGCAAAGATACGAGGTGGCAAAGTGGAAATTCGAAAAAAACACATCAAAATCTATAAAATATCCAATTTTCAAAACTCCCGGAAAACTTTCCAGGTAACCCCCCCCCCCCCCTTTTTCGACCAAATGACTGGACTACCCGGGGAAGGGGTGTTTTTTGTTCCAATGGGTGCGTTTTTAATCTGTTTCTTTTTAATTGACGATTTAAATCTTTGCGAATCAAATAAGATTGCGAAGTAATCTTCGGGGGTTGGTGAGCGTTAGTGAGTAGGGGAGGGGGTAGAGCCCCCTAGTGATTTAAAAAAAAAATTTGAAGTTCCTTTGAGATGTTTTCATTTTCGTACTTGTTTTTAATGCAGATAGTTTTATGTGTTTATTCATTTAATATGCTTCATTTTATATTTATTTTTGTCTTTGCAAACAATAACTTTTCAGCATATACTGATTTTTTTTTTTTCATTTTCTTTAATTATTTTATAATATATTATATTACACATTTATTTGCACATATTATTACACATTTCCCCCTCCCAAGAAAAATAAATTGTTTTTGATTATTTTCTAAACATTTTAGGGGGGAATACTCACCTAAGCTCTTTGCTAGAAACTTTATATTTTTGAACTTGTCACCTCCCTAGTAATTCAGAAGAATGTTAAAGGTCAGTTCAATACTCCCTTCACCTCCAAATCAAAATAATGGCTGTGAAATTGTCTTTTGTTAAAAAAAGGCGGGATGGGGAATTTTTCTAAAAAACTGATAGGTGAAGGAAAACGGAGGTCCTATTTGGATTCAGGAGATCATTTTCCATCGGTTTGTGGGAAACCCATAAATCCATCAGAGCAGTATGCAATTGGAGAAATCCCAGTTGCGCAATTATGAAAACCTCAATTGCGCAACCACGTGAACTCCCACAAAGAACTGAGAATCTGCACGGGCAGTCAGAGTAAGTATGTCCCTGGAAGAGTGAACATGTAGTTTCATGTAATAAACAGCGCTTTAACCGAAACCGACTTGTGTGGTAAATGTCCAACCACACCACATAAATGGCGACTAGAACCAACCATTTGGACTAAACTCGCAATTCAGAAGAACTAAATTTGTTCCGAATTTTCTGGAAAAAAATCAAAATTCATTTAATCGTTTATTTAGCTCAGCATAGTATCTTCAAAATGTTCCGGCCGAGGAGTAACGTCAATACAACAGTGGGCTAACTTTGCTTTCAAGGCCGTGTAGTATTGATTACGTGTAGTAATTGATAAGGGCACCCAAGGTCTCAAACCATTAGGTTTCTTTTCGCGTAAAATAACTTCAACGCAACAAAAGTATTCAACCTATGATCGAGAACTATTAGCGGTATATTGTGCAATAATACATTTCAGATATATGTTAGAAGCGCGCCCATTTGTGATCTATACAGATCACAAGCCTCTCACTTTTGCGTTTAGTCAGAAAAACGATTCAAAAGCTTCCCCCCGGCGTTTACGCCAACTTGATTTCATTTCACAATTTTCAACAGACATTCGTTTCATCGAGGGAAAAGGGAATATCGTGGCAGATACGCTTTCACGCATCGAAGAAATTTCCATCCCCTCTACTGTTGATATAGAATCGCTAGCGAACGCACAGTTGGAAGATTCGGAGCTTTTAAAAAAACTGAATGACGCAAGTGAAAGCCGATCGCTGCAAATTAAAAAATTTCCGGTTCCGAATTCGGATAAATTTTTACTTTGTGATATTTCAACTTCAAACATTCGACCTATTGTTCCCGACTCTTTTCGTAAAAAAGTATTTGATTCGTATCATAATTTGTCCCACCCTGGTATACGCGCTACGACAAAATTAATAGCTGCAAAATATGTTTGGCTAGGTATGAAAGCAGACATAAAATTATATTGTCAGGCTTGTTTAGAATGTCAGCGAACTAAGGTTCACCGGCATACAAAATCCCCATATGGCAACTTCCCACTTCCTGACGGAAGATTCAAACATATTCATGTCGATTTGATAGGGCCCTTATCAATTTGTCGGGGATATACTTATTGCGTGACAATTGTTGATCGCTTTACGCGTTGGCCGGAGGTTACTCCGATAGCCGATATATCAGCAGAAACTGTAGCTAAAGCTATATATTTTTCTTGGATTGCTCGTTTCGGTGTTCCTTCAGTCATTTCTAGTGACCAGGGCAGACAATTTGAATCCTCACTATTTAAATCGTTTGCAAATTTGTTCGGAATTAAACTAAGTAGAACGTCAGCTTACAATCCGAAATGCAATGGCATGGTTGAAAGACTGCACCGTCCTTTAAAACAAGCCATCAGTTGTGTTTCAAGTACGGCATGGGTAGATGCCCTACCCTCAGTGCTTCTCGGATTGAGAACAGTCTACAGGGAAGATTTAGCGTCTTCAGTCGCCGAGCTTGTCTACGGTGAGACACTTCGTTTGCCTGGAGATTTCGTCATAGAATCGAAGCTACCGGTTCTGAGTCCGACTTTTCTGCAGCACCTGCAAGGGATAATTGGATCGCTTCGTCCGACCCCAGCGTCACGACATGGTATTCCTAGCGTTTTCATCCCGAAGGATTTGGACTCGTGTACCCACGTCTTTTTGCGACATGACGCGGTGCGACGACCTCTGCAGCCGCAGTATGACGGACCCTTCCCAGTGGTGAAACGGATGGTCAAGGACTTTGTAATATCCGTGAAAGGTTCGGCTAAGACTGTTTCTATCGACAGGTTAAAGCCGGCATATTTACTTAACCAGGATTTGTGCCCGGATATTTCAACTCCGACCCCTGTTCCAGTGACGACGCGTTCTGGACGACAAGTTCGCTTTCCGGATAGATTCGTCTCTCCCCGACTGTTCGAGACTCAGAGGGGAGTATTGTAGAGGACTTATTATTTTTGCATATTCAGTCGAATTTGCATGTAATTTTACTTTATCCTGAAAAGTTTAGCCACCGAGTGAGTGGCAACAGCAAAAACATTTATTTATAAGCAAGTCGCTTATTTGCTAGATTCTCTCTCCTACTTGCATGCCTGCTAGTAGCAGGATGTACGACGTCTATGTTTTTAAATTGTAAATAAGAGTTTTATTTTATGCTCAAGTATTTTTCATATGTTCGCGGCCAATCGACCTTCGCGACAGCCGCAGATAAGTGTAATTTGTGTAAATCATTTCTCTGTGCTTTACATTTGACTCGCGCGGAAAAGTAAGCCACTTATGTGTGCCACTTTATTTCCCTCAACCTCAGTTTTAAGCTCTTATGATGTTTTTCTTATGCTGAAATCAAGGAAAATGTTTCCTATGCATGTGATTACTATTTGTTTTCATGAAATGTTATCTCTAAAAAGTAGGCTTTACAATGTTTACCATTTCATTTCTCAGTTGTATATACAGGGTGTCCCAAAAGGTCGTTTACAAACTTAACATGCTGGTCTGCCATATCATGATGAACAAGATTTACATAGTAACATACGTTCGCAAGCCCAATGCTGGCGCACTACGCACACCAAGTCAGGCACTAACGGATGCAGAACATGTCGCATATTTATTACACAAAGACGATTTTACACAACATTTTAGTTTTCAAGGAAGGCTTATAGCTGTTGTTGAAATTTGCTGCCTTTAACTGTCAGACACCGTCGCAACGAACGAAGTACCGACCGTCGTAATAACGATCCATTCTGACAAGATTTCTCTGATCGCTGCGTTGTCGTTGCAACGTGATTATGAGAGCTGGCAGGACTCAAATTTTAGCAACTGCTTTAAGCTTTCCTAAAAGACTAAAATGTTGTATAAAACCGTCTTTGTATAATAGATATGTGACATGTTGTGCATCCGTTAGTGTCTGACTTTGTGTGCATGGAGTGCGCCAGCATTGCGTTTGCGAACACATGTTCCTATGTAAATCTTGTTCATCATGATATGACAGACCAGCATGGTAAGTTTGTAAACGACCTTTTGAGACACCCTGTATGTCGCGTTTGTAATTATAATGCTGAATTCCCATTAACAACTTTAATTACGCGTTTATGTTATAAGTATTATGTATTTATAGATATATATTTATATGATTCGTTTTATGTCTGAATCTAAGGAATTTGAACCAAGCACCATGTCTGAAATAAGTGCAGTACAAATACCCCTGTATAATAGATCAGATCCCAGTTCATGGTTCGTACTTCGTAATGTGCGACAGTACTTTCGAATTTGCTACGCCAAAGCCCGTTACTGATTCGAAAACAAAATACAATTACATAGTTGCCAATATTCCTCCTGATACAGCTTCTTTAATTAGAGATGTATTAGTAAAACCAGATAAAACTGATCCTTATTCCCATATTAAGAATGTGTGTCTTTCGTAACTGGTCTACTTTTCACCACAGAACTTATAAACTGCTCCGGGGGCTCACCTAAACAAGAAATTTGAAAGTTACTATCAGGGGAAGAATTAGGTTCTCGGAAACCATCTGATCTGTTACCTGACATTAAACATCGCACAGAAACTTTAAATGTAGCCGATAATTTGATGCTAGAGTTGTTTCCCCATCTCCAATGAAAACTTTTGCAGCATCTAATAAAAGTGAATCAACCTTTGAAACTAAATTCCTTCGAGAAATTGAAAAATGAAGTAAAAGAATCGATTGTCTTTCTTTTTCTCCTGATCGTTCGCCATATCACAGAAACAATGGTCTTGCGATAGGAGCGTTTCTCGTAAGCATGTTTTTTCAGTTTGCTGGTACCATAGATGCTTTGGAATGAATGTAGAGAGGAAAAATGCATGAAACCTTGCAGGTGGCAGAGAAACGAAACGAGCAAAGAATAGCGGCGACTTATTTTGCGCCAAAGGAGTCATATCGCCTGTTTATTCGTGACCGGACGACAAATATATCTGCTTGACACAGGCTCAAACGTCAGTTTAATTCCCGCTAACTGTGGTGTGAAGACAACATATTCTTCTAAATTCCTAGTTTTCTCTTTTTTGTTCAAGTTTGTCAAAACATTCTTTCCAGTTCTTCCCAACGTAAACTTGCTTAGTAGGTCAGTTTGACCCTTTGGACACGGGTACGCTACGCAAGGTCATTTCATGCATCACAAAGCGCTTAATGAGCAGGATACGTTTTTGGCGAACTTTCTGTCAGTTTAAGTTTCTCAGTACGCACTGTACGTATTACTACTTTCGCCGTTTCATGCACGTTTTTGTGTCTGGCGACTGCACACAGGTTTCATGTATCTTGATTTGGTAGCAACACTTCTACGGAAGGAAAGTGTTGTTCTCGTGGAATGTGAGTAGTGGTTAAGCGTAGGGGCAGGCAGGGTGTCTTTCTTTTTTCGCCTGGCGGACGATATTTCACCTGCCCATGGCATGTTCATCATTTTGGGTATCAAGTGAGTTAATTTCCTATTTGTGAACTTGTAAATGTGCAATTAGTGTTTAAATCAAACTGAATTTATATAATACCTAATATAATTATTGGCTTACGCCATTTTACACTATCCACTTTTAGAGTCCCCCCCCCCTGAATCTTGGAATACGAAAATGCATGAATCTTGCATACCCTTGTAATTAGCCTTTTTTTTTTGGGTGTAAATAAACATTTTGAATTGGACAATTTATTGTTATGTCGTTTTATATGTGTGGTTGTTTTCTAGAACCTGGGGTACAACGCATGTTTTAAAGTTTTAATTCTGTATGTGTATTAAGGAATAAAATGTGTTAATGCATAAAACTATCCCACAACCAACACCATACTAACATCTACCAGAAACGAAATTCTTCACAACAAACCCTTATAGCTGCAGATTCTTTTAACATTAAAGTTTATGGTCAAAAAACTTTATCCTTGAAACTTAATTCAAGACAAAACTTTTTATGGACTTTTCTGATTGCAGATGTAAGTTCACCTATTCTTGGAGCAGTTTTCCTCCATTATTTTGAAACGGTCCCAGATCTCCACAATTAATGATTAAGAGATGCAAAAACATAATTGCGATCAGCAGGTCAAATAACAGATTCCAAACTATATTCGATTCAAATTTTTATTTCTGGGGATACAGAATATCAAACTGTTGCGAGAATTTCCTGCTATTACTAAACTACCTAATCGAAATCAAACAGTAAAACGTAATACTGTTCACTACATTATAACAAAAGGTCCTCCTGTAGTAGCAAAACCTCAAAGTTTACCTCCAGATTGTCTTAAAATTGCTAAGCAAGAATTTTAAATCATGATGCATATAGGGCATTTAAGATCTTCGAAAAGCAACTACGCTTCATCACTCCACATGGTTCCCAAGAAAGGAGCTTGAGAGTGGAACCCAGAGGAAATTTTAGATCTCTAAATTCTCAAACAGTAAAAGATAAATATCGTATTCCTTGTGTTACTGATTTTACGGCTGAATGTCACGGAACAAGAATTTTTAGTCGAATAGACTCAATAAAAGCGTATCATCAAATTACAATTCATCAGGATGATATTGCTAACACTGCGATCTGCACCCCCCCCCCCTTTTTTTGACCTATTTGAAAATACAGCGATGCAGTTTGGACTCTGCAAAGCGAACGCAACATTTCAATGCTTTGTAGACGAAATTACTCGAGGATTACTAGGAGTTTACGGCTTCGTCGATGACATACTAATAGCATCAAAAAATCCTGAACAGCATCACCAAAGTTAAAAAAAATTATTTTCAAAATTAGATGAGTACTGCCTTTGTATTAACGTAAAAAAGTGTATATTTGGTGTATCAACTATAGCATTTCTGAGATTCAATCTTTCGGAAAACGGAATAAAACCTCTACCTGATAAAGAACAGTGTATTTAAAATGTTCCTAAATTAAATACCTTAACACAATTGTATAGATTTTTAAGCATGTTCAATTTTTGCGGATGTTTTATACCCAAAGCTGCGCATATACTTGTTCAGTACAACTTTTAGAAGGGCATACAAATAAAAAGAAATCTCATTCCAATGTTCGCAAGGCGGCAGAACAACATAAATGGAATGACGAAGCGAAAAACGCAATTGCTGAAGCCACTCTTTTGAAACATCCCATTCCAGGATTTCAACTAAGCTTACATAAAGACTCTTCAGAAGTTGCTATAGAGGAACCTTATCTCAACTATCACATGGACTGTGGGAACCATTAGTTTCTTTTCTCGATGAAACTTTATACTAGTCAACAAAAATGGTCAGCCTATGATAGGGAATTGTTTGTAGTTTATTCTACTATTAGAAAATTCAAACACATGTTAGAGGGTAGAATTTTTTTCAATATGTACAGACCAAAAGCTACTTATGCATGCTTTTAAACAAAATTCAAACAAATGTTCCCCTAGGCAATTAAGCTATTTAGATTTCTTTCCCTGTCTTCCACAGACATTCGATATGTGAAAGGTTCAGAAAACGTGGTAGCAGATATTCTTTCGAGAATCGAAGTTGAGTCTTTCACCAAATCGGCAAATTTAAATTTTAAAAAATTTTCAAAAGCACAGAAAATGATCCAGAAACTCAAAAATTTCTCAAACACAACACATCTTTTAAATTGGAACCCAAACCATGCCAAACTGCGGACTGCAATTTACTTAGCGACACTGGGACAGGTGTTCCACGCAGTGGCGTACCAAGACGGATGGGGGCCTGGGGCGCTACTCGGAATGGGGGCCTATCTGGTACTGAAACTGAAGTTTCTCAAACTATGTCTTAGTACCATATATTACAGTAATTACTTTAAGTGGTACATTTTTACATATTTCAGGTAGTGTTGGTTTGATTTCGGACACTATTGTAAATACCACAGTAAAACACATGGTTTTAAGTGAAATTAAGTAAATACTATATTTTTAATAAAATTGTGCTTTGTCAGAAAATATCAAAAACAGAAAAAGTCTTAAAATTATATTGTATCTTAAAAATTTATTGCATCTGAACATCCAAGTATATATTTAAAAACATATAAAACAAATTAAAGCAGCTAATTCTAATCTAGTTGTATAGAAGTTGCAATTCTTCATTACAAAATTCAATTAGTACTCATAAATTGAAATATTTTTTAAAAATATTAGTAACTACATTTTACTGACCTTTTATGCATGTGTAAAAATGAGAGCATTCAAAATATAGAACCGATTTCTAAAGCGAAGAGCGTAATTTCCCCCGAATATCGGACAAAGCGCTAGGAACTAATTTTTTCTCTTGGCCGCAGCTCATTTCTCCGTAGTCAAGTAAGCTTGCAATCGAGTATAGAATGGATGGGAAGAGGTATTATGCAGTCAAGGTCAAAAGTCCCGAAGGATTGACCAATTAAACAGTTTTATTCTGTCGAAAGGGGCATAGCAAAAAGGAAGTCCCCTTTGCTTGAGTCAGAAGGGGTGCGTCTGATTTGCTCTTAGAAGTTATATATAGCTTCGGGCAGAAAACAAAACTTAAAACCACAGAAGTGCAGCTGGTAAAAAGAAAAATTTATCTGACTGATTCTTCCAACGCCACAAAGGATAGACAACTGCTCATTTAGGAATGGATTTTCTTGGTTATATGTTTGAATTTGGTTTCAAAAGACTAGACCATCGTAGTCTTAATACACAAAACGAAACATAAAACAGATAGTTTAGCTGTATACTGTAATGATCAAAAATTATAAACGTGCATCTGTTATGCATTCGTTTTTTTTTTTTTAAATAAATTGTTTGAAAAAAAAATGCATAAAACTTTGCTGAAAGCACTTAACGAAATAAAAGCAAACGATTTTAATAGGTTTGGTTAATTTAAAAATTTGGGGCCCCCCTTAAATTCGTGGTCCAAGCGCTCATGTGCCTTTGTACACTAGGATGGGTCACTGTGAAAAAAAAGTCATATTTAAATAAATTTATGATATATACTCGCATATATAGGTAACTGATTAATATTTCTAATCGTGATGTATATGACAGGTCTATTGGAAAAAAATAAGATACAATTTCGGGGCCTATGTCAAAGCGGGGTCGGTGGGACATAATTTGCCCTCTCTTTGTTTAGGCAAGAGGCACTGAGAAAATATTCATTCTACATAAAAAGACAACTTTTTATTTGTCTAAACCATGACATAAGGCAGGTCTGGCGAAAAAGAAAACGAATTAAAATTTTGGGGCCTATGTCAAAGCGGGGCCTGTGTATCATGAACCCTCCATTGATCCCGAAGAGGAGTCACTGTGAACAAATATTTGTTCTTTAAAAAAATTATGATTTATTAAGCCAACTTGTTTAAGCATTCAAACCATGATATGCGACAATATTGGTGAAAACCAAAAATTGAAATTTAGGGGCCTATGTCAAAGCGAGGCCTGGGGCGGACCGCCCCCTCCGCCCCCCCCCCTTCGGTACGCCACTGGTTCCACGTTCATTCGTAACCGCTTCTTTTCGTAAACTAATATTTGATCATCTTCATAACATGGCACAGCCAAGAATAGCAGCTTCAATTAAGCTCATCTGTGCGCGATATGTATGGCCTGAAATGAAGTACCAAATAAGTAGTAGGCAGTGCTGTGAAGCATGCCAAAAATCAAAAGTACACAGGCACACCAAAATGTCTCTTGATTCATTTTCTCTTCCTGATGCCAGATTCTCGCACATCCACGTTGATATCGTAGGTCCTTTACCACCATCTCACGGTTATGCTTATAATCTCACAATGATTGACCGTTTCTCCAGATGGACACTTACAGTACCCATGTTTGACATCAAAGCTTCAACTATATGCCCTGAAATATTCAACCCTTGGATCGCTCGTTTCGGATGTAAATCGATAATAACTTCTGATCAAGGATCCCAGTTTTGCTCTTCAATGCTCATAGATTGTACTCGCTTAAAGGGTACTCAAAAAATTCAAATAACTAGTTATCATCCAATTGCAAATTAACTTGTCGAACGCTTCCATCGGCATTTCAAGTCTGCTTTAAAAGATCATAAAAATACCGATAGATGGTCAGAATTAATTCCCGTAATTCTTCTAGGTATCCGAACAGCCATTAAGGAAGTTTTGCAATATTCTTGCGCAGAAATAGTTTACGGCATAACCTTACGTCTTTCTTGTATTGATCTTACTGACGCGTCTG
Organism: Uloborus diversus; assembly: GCF_026930045.1. NCBI lineage: Eukaryota > Metazoa > Arthropoda > Arachnida > Araneae > Uloboridae > Uloborus > Uloborus diversus. The sequence goes on from NC_072736.1 coordinate 96,992,504, forward strand.
CTTGCGACGAAGACTTCGTAACTGATCTTCGGGACACGAGACGGCTGAATCCTGTTGCGACATCTGCTCATTTACGTGTATAGAAGCGGTAGATTATAACGATACCAGTTTTGGAATCTGTGTTTGATTTGAATTTTAAGCCTTTAAATTGTAATATTTAAGCGTTTTGATATAGTAATTCCAAAAAACCTAAAAACCATCAATAACGGGGGAGGAGGGTGGGGGGCTGTGGACTCTCCCTTAGAAATTTTTTCAAATTGAAGTCCAAAAAACGCTATGGTAGGCTATTTTGGTAAAGTTCAGGGAAAGGAGGGGTTCAGGGACTCTTACATCAGTTATTTCAAACTGATAGTCCCAAAATCACAATATTGGGCGACCTTCACAAAAATTAGAGAAAGAGGGAGCGGGCGCTCTGGGCTCTCTCCCCGAAATTGTAGCTTTAAAAACGAAATTGTACTCCATCTTTCATAACGTTTATACACTTTTTAAATGCACTATCGAAGAGATTGAGTTCAGGAACCCACTTTCAGCAACATTTTGAAATTGAAGTTCCAAAAACGCAATTTAGGGAACGTTGGATAATGTTAGAAGTAAAAGCGTTCGCAGCTCCCCACCATTAGTTGTTTTGCCGATTGTAAAAATTTTTATTGCAGCAATAAAATCGCTTAGGACATAACATTTTCACTTTTGCAACATAAATCAGTTCTGATCATAAAACCTACCCAAGGTAGCGCCAACTAACCAGAAAAGAAGGAAAGGTGGGGTAAGGGTATGGCCGACTAATGATAATGAACTGGCATTACTCTCCCACACAGTCTTCAAAGTCGTCATTTAAAAAGGAATAGTTTTTACAAGAAAGCAGGTGGTGAAATTGCAATAAAAAAATCGCTTCAGTGAAGTAGATATATTTCTTAAACAAGGTACACTTTCCAATATTCATTAATTACAAAACAAAATAGGGGAACTGAATCCTAACCTCGAGCAGGGTCCTCCAATCACATCCCTCTTAAGGCACTTATATATAAACTAAAGTGGCACTTTAAATATTTCAGCATCAAAAAAATTTCGGAAGAGAACTCCCGAACCCCTTCCTCTGAGTTCACCACAAATGTCCAAAATTTCAATTTTTAAGGCTTCAGTTTCTAAATCTTTTTCTAGGAATAATACCCTCCTTACCTATAAACATGACTTATGACCGCATAAAAGTTTTAATACTTTAATTTTGGAAACTTTTTGAAAGAATCTTCCTACACCCTTCCTCCTTAAGTCATCCAAAGATAGCCCAAAACAAAACTCTTAAAATTTCAGAAAGGGAAATATTTCGGGCTGGGGTGCAGAATACCCCCTTCCCCTCTCATTTTGTCTACTAAAGGCAGTGTACGTTTGTGGTTATGATTATGAAAATGTTTCGAGAAAGACCCCTGAATTCCCTAACTCTTAAATCACTCAAAAATAGCATTTCAATACTTCAGCGTGGAGAAATTTTCGGGGAGAGAGAAACCCCCCCCCCCCCCTCGAACTCCTTCCCTAAGTTCACTAAATTTGACTTAAATTTGTGATTCCCCTTTTCATCACCGAAGATTTAAGAATTTAAATTCCAAAATTTATTGAGAGAAAGCCTTTGAATTCCCTCTTTAAGTCCTCCAAAGATTACCTAAAGCCCTTCTGAATATTTCAGCTTTGAATATTTTTCGGGGAACCCCAAGACTGTCAAAAGTTGCGCTTTTATGATACCCAGTTTCGGGATTTTGCCTAAAGAGAGCCCCTTCCCTCCCTCTTGACATTGCCAAAGACAGCCTAAAAGTTTTAAGACTTCAATTACAAACACTTTTGGGGTGAGGGTTCCAAATTCTCTTTCACTTAAGTCATTTAAGTACAGTAGACCCTCGTTTTATGCGGGGGTTACGTTCCACGGAAATGCCGCGTAAATTCAGACCTATTATTAGTGTTAAAATGGGGGTTTGGTTTCGTAGATATCAAAATTCTTCATTCTACTGATGACTAATTGTATAATAAGTTTAATGTGTACTTACATCCTTTTATGCACAACATGCTTTAAAGAAAACAAATTAATTTCCTGTTCTGTATATAAAGAGGAGCTGCCTATGATAGTCTTTTGGCAGTCATTAAGAATTTTTGCCTGTAATTCTTTGCAGAGCATTAACCCGTCCATGAACACTTGAGTCATTTCCATGATAGAATCTTCCATCACTAACAAATCAGAAAGATCATTTCTATTGTCTAGCAATGGCTCAAAATTTTCAATGTGAACGTTTTTGGTTGTACGACGTCGGTATCCTCGTTGGTTTTGGCCTCCTTTGTCACTCCTAAAAGCTCTTCTTCCAGTGAATTCTGAATTGTGTGTGTTTAATAATTTTACTTCTGGAAAGAGCTCTGGAACCAATCGCATAAAATGTCTCCAGTGGTCCAAGCTCTGTTATTAGCACGCCAAAATTCAGTTTATTACGCGTAATCTGCATTCTTTAGGAGTTATTTTAATTGGATTTTGAAAGAGGGGAAAAGTATGTCTGTTTGCATTGCCGCATCCATGTAAAACCGAAACTCATCCGCGTAAAATAAAATAAAGGTGTCAAATCTTAAACCGCGTAAAATAAACCCGTGTAAAACGAGGGTCTACTGTGTAGCCTCAAATAGTTTTTAACACATCAGCTACAAAACATTTTCATATTATAACACCAAAACCATCTCTTATCAATTCACCAAAGATTGTCTAAATAAGTGTTTTTAAGACTCCAGTTTTCGATTTTTTTTAAACCTCCCCATCCCCACTTGTACATCATTAAAGACATCCTAAAACTTTTTGACTTTCAAATTTTTAAGAGTTTGCAGAGGAGAAATATCGAACCAGTCCTAGCTTCAAAAATGGCTTTTAATTCAGTTTTTTTGATATTTTATACTGGAGCCCTTGAGTAGCCCCCCCCCCCTTAGATTGTCCAAGATATAAATGTCTTAAGACCTCAGTATCATGGGTTAATTTGCGGACTTGCTCTCTTTGCAAGAGCAGCGTTTTTTCGCACACTTGTGCTGCCGTTATTTTTCTCGTTTCCTATCTCTCTCCCCCTCCCCCCCATATTTCCATTCTAGCGGGTGTTAGATTCAATGACATTGGAATTTAATGATTCCTCAAGTCTTTGTCAAAAATGCTGGAACGGTTGCCTATCGGTGTTTCCAACCAGCTTGAAATCCCCCCCCCCCCGATTATTTCCAAAATTCCTATTTTCATTAAAATCTTCAAAATTCCTGATAGTTTCCGTTTTACATGGTATGTGGTCCCCCTTTGCTGTGGTGAAAACATTTCATCTCGTCAGCAATCACTCTCAATCGGTGATTCAGATTCAACTCTTAACATTTTAAGAGAGTACATAATTTTCATTTATGCGGTTTTTTAAGTTTGCAAAAAAAAAAAAAAAAAACTGTAAATTGAAAAAAAACAAAAAGATGGTCGAAAATAGCATGAGAAAAGGCTAAATTTTGAATTAGAGCCGATTATTTCCAAAAATCAGGGAGAATAGCGAGCAACTCTGCGGTCTGCAATATAGTGTGTTGGAAATAACAGAGATGTATCTAAAAAAAAGTCAAACGAAGGGAGTCTAAAAGCCACTTCTCCAAAAGCATGTGGCAAACAAAACAAGCCTATAGCGGAAAATCGAGAGAATGTCGATGTAAATTCGTGATTATGGAACGGTCCAGTAATATATTAAAGCATATTTTTTAAATACTCAATTTTTCTTTTTTAAGTAAATACTGAAAGAAAATAATTAAATTTCTTTGGGTCCCGACCTCCGTCTCCGAAATTTTGTCGAAAACGGAAATCCGTCCTGAGACGGAAGGTCTTGCACCCATGTTCTGCACTTCAAAAGTTTCTTTTGGAATTCATTTTTTGCACTTCCAGTTTCAAACAGTCTTAAGTGTTTTTTGAAAAACTAAAAAACTTTTCTTTCTGTCTCACTCTCAAAATGTGAAACAAATTACTCGCAGAACTTTTAGCCCTGCTGTGTCCTATAGTTTTTTATGTACATGTAAAGACTTATGACTGAAAAGAAAACCCCAAAATGTTAATACTGGCTGCGCTATATTGTTGTCCCAAAATTAGATTAGAAAATTCAAGCAATGACAAATATACCGTATTTTCCTGTATGTTATCGGAATGGCGTATAATCTGTTGGTCCTAAAATCAGCCTGAAGAAAAAAAAAATCTTCATGTACTCCGCGGCGGTGTGTAACTCGCGAATGCAAAAAAAAGTTTTGATATAACATACAATTTTAGCAGCTAAATTAAAAACGTGAAGAAGTAATAACTTTTGAGGGAGGGATATTCAATATTAAAAAAACAAATTGATCTAAAAAATAGAGATCTCTACTCAAAATTGTCATTATAGTACACTAATTACTTGAAGACAAAGAGTCGAAGAAAGGAGCAAATGGTCTAATCTTGTGCATATGAAGGCTTCTTCCTTTACTGTATGCTGTTTATTTTACTTAGCCTGCATCACGAAAGAACATTCAAGCTATATATAACAAACAACATACAGGCAGGGTAACGATCTCTTAATGGCGAATCTTGTTGTAAATACAGGGTTTCTGCTATGTTCGCATTTTTCGCAAAGTGCGAAAATGTTGTTTATTTTGCAAAAATGCATTTTGGTTTTTTTTGCTCAAAAAAGAAAAAAAAAAAAAACAGAAGGGAACCAGGCATGGCGATATTCAACTCAATGTTATCATAAATCTCAACAAAGATATTTATATTACGATTAAATACAACAGTACTTAGTTTCAAGGGGCATTATGTCACTTCCATAATTTTCGATTGAGGAGAGGAGGCTTGAAACGTTTTTAAAATCAAACTTATGTTTTCTCAATGACAAGTGTGATTCTAAATTTTTTATTTCAAATTAAAAATAATAAAAATTATTAACTACTGTGTATTTATTTCTTCAAAGTTCCTAGCTGAATATTGAATTTAGTTTCCACTGGAGATGAAACACATTGAGAAATTTTAAAAGATATATTATTCATTAACAATTGACATTTAAGCATATTGCTCAAAACATTTTTTTTTTTTTTTTTTTTCAATTTTTGCTTTTTTGCAAAAGAACTTTTTAACTCAGCTTAAACCCTGCGTAAATAACCGTAAATATTGAGGTTCAATGCATTGGTGTTGAGAAGGGAAAAAAAATGCACAGATAATCTGTGGCAGCGTATTCTCTGCACCTCATTAATTTTACTTTTTTAACAGATAACCCGAAGATTATATACAGGAAAATATGGTACCTAAAAATCATTACATAATGCAATTAGTAATAATTCAAGGAGGTCATGTCCATTACTGGAAAAGCAAGCTTTAAATATGAAGGTAAAAAATGCAGTTAAGCAAACAGTGAGTTTATGTTAAATTTTAAATTTCATCTACTCTAGTGATATTATTACAAATTGTTCATAGCATTAACCTAAATCAAAAACAAAAAGCTCTTTCTATATAACTATGTTCAAAGTCTGAGGATGCATTATGGAAATCAAAATACAGTATACTCGCGATATCTCGAACTTCGATATCTTGAAAACCTTGATATGACGAAAAATTATTTTTCCCCTTGATTTTGTGCATTTATTTAATGTAATTTTCCATTCTTTTGTCGAAGAGTTTTTAATCAAAAACTTATGTCGAAAATATTTTCAGTATCAAATATAATTTTTCCGGAAAAACCGCAATTTATTGTCTCGAAGCAACGCAAGGAATGTTTCCAAAAATTTCTCGCACCCTTCATTACTTCTCACAGGGGTTAGGAATGATTTGGAGAAGCAGTGGCGTAGCTAGACCCGACTTTCGGGGGGGGGGGTTACTTCTTATATATATATATATATATATATATATATATATATACATACATATATATATATATATATATATATATATATATACATACATACATATATATATATATATATACATATATATATATATATATATATATACATATATATATATATATACATATATATATATATATATACATATATATATATATATATATATATATATATATAACTTTTCGGGGGGGTTTTGTCCCCAAAACCCCCCCCTTAGCTACGCCCCTGTGGAGAAGCTTATCTACTGTCACTTTCATTCTAGAGCCTGGGGTGTCAGAAAATGTAAGTCCTAAGAAGCCCAAAACACATACCTAAAACTTTTCACCCCCTTCTCATGCCATTTCGTTGGACCTTTTGACTCTTATTTTCATCTCTGTAAAAAGGGGAGATGAATGGAAAACCCCTTTAGAGACACAGGGAATAATGCAATCCTTCGTTTAAACTTTGTGAGCGCTCGAAACTGATTTGGAATCGTCTGCAACTTTGGTAATTAAAGTCTTGGATAAGTGTAGTCGTGATAAATTACTACATTTTAGTACTTCACTAAATCGTTCTGTTTTATTCTTTTTTCTCTATCATTTTTGGTTCATTTTAAAAATTAAAATTTTTGTTATTATACTAAGACTTTTTTCAACTCTCATTACATATTTCTACTTATTTTTAACTATCGTGACTAATTTTTAGAATATTATTTTATTATTATTATGACCTTGTTATCTCGAAAACTCGACATCTCGAACTTTTTTTACGGTCCCTTCAACTTCTTGATATCAAGAGTATACTGTATTTGCTTTTTGTGCAATATTTTAATCAGCAAAGGGCAAAATTACCAAGATGTCACAAAGCTTTTTCTGCTACATTTAAAAAGGTATAACAGTAAGCAATAAGAAAAAGAAGCAACATGTTAATTCAAATAGTTTAGTGTCTAACTGGAAAGAGAAACAATATCTTCCTTGAACAATAAAAGATATTGTTCAATAAATATTTTGTCTGTATTGATTGCTAGATTTTGGCAAAATACTTAGGGCGTAACTGCCCTAAAACTGCATAAAAAATGTTCTTCTTTAAAATAGTTGAATTGTTTACAGCTTACCTGCCCTAAAACTGCATAAAAAATGTTCTTCTTTAAAATAGTTGAATTGTTTACAGCTTACCTTCACTTCTAATTTGTCATTGACAATTTTGAGTTCATTTCTTTCCTTCTCAATTTTTTCCAACTTAATCTTTAAAACCTCTAGTTCTTCCTGAAAAATGAATAAATAAGTAAGTAAAAACATTTTTCTTACAAGTGCTCTTTTAAAATAAGGTTAATAAAATACTAAGCTACAGTCTGACCACATTTTGCATGAAATTGGTAAGTTGTCTATTAAGGCTATTTTATTTTTCGAACTTGAGGAGAAAATTTGATGCAGGTGCTTCACTCATTTCAATGTGATTCTACTTAATTTAGAGGCTAATACATATCCGTAACAGCTAACTGGCATCTTTGCAAACTAAGAGAGGCTTCTGTTATGCTCATAAACCGGATGTTCACATTTCCATCTCATTGGTGGTCAAACTGTGATATCATCATTTTGTTTAAAGCAAAGATCAAACAACTTACTGTCTTGACTCTTAATTCTTCCTCAGTTCTATGAACATCCAATAAAGGCAAGACTTTCACATATAATCTCCACCAAGGCCAGCTTCGTATTGCCAAAAATTTTCTTACATTTCTCTGTATACATCTGATCGCTAAATCTTGAACCTAAAAACAGTAGAATATAAAACAAACTGAGTTTTAATACAAATACTTTATTTGTATTTAGCAAAATTATTTCTTTGAAGAAATATTGTCATGAAAACAGCAAGAAATGTGAAACTTAAAGTTGAAATTTAAGTACATTAAACATAACATCTTAGAAATCATTACCTTCAACTTGTTAATAGCTGCACGTGCCAAATACCCTCTTGCATGAGCCTGGAAAGAAGCTATTACACCATTCAATTTTTCGTCCCGTTTTAATTCCAGTTGAGCAACTGTCCCAGAACGGAGAAATATCTAAAAAATTAAAAAGAAAATTTGTAATAATTTTCTTTTATAATTTAATATGAGTGTGTCTGAGCCACAGCAGTCTGTATCAGAATTTGCAGAGGATTTTCAAATTTTCAACTACATAGTTTTTAGCATATGAGAGAGCACTAACCAAGATTCAGTTGCCGCAATTTCATCTTTGAAATGATGTTACCAGAAGTTATAAGAATTACCCAAATTAAAAGTGAACAGGTGAAAAAAAAAGAATGCCGTTATTAAAATCAAAAGAAATTGTTCCGAACCATTGTAGAAGCACGCTACAGCCATTACTGTTAAAAGATTGTGCTTGATTTTCGAGGAAGTTCAGCACAGTTTCCTTCATTTACCATTCATTACAAAGAGAGGGCAAACTGCTTATAATGGAATATATTTTGATCGGTGTTCACGACATTTGCTTGGCCCTTCTTGGCAGATTTGATATTGTTTGTCATCCTGTCTAAAAACTTGGACATCAGATGTTCGCAGCTGTTCAACCTAAAAAGTGTTCTCTATTGACTGCCACCTTTCAACGATTGATGTACGCAATGCTTAGTTTCTAAATTTATAAACCATACCTCCATGAATTTCTCGTACCTGGATGTTTTTACCTATAGCAGTAGTTCAGAACCTTTTCACTCCTGGGGACCACTTGGTACCCTTCCAAATCCTAAGCGGACCATATACTACAGAAATAATACTTTCACAACAATTATAATTAGGTAATGGTAATTTATGATTAGGTAATAAATTGAGTAGTAACTATAAAAATGATGTAGACTCATTTTCATTAACTGTTCGTGGGCTACATGAAAATTTATAGCGGGCCTATAGCATGACTCAACTTTAGATAAATTATCTCTTCGGCCAACAGGCTTCACTGTTGAATGCCCTATGAGGGGTAACATTCCCATCACGCTTTATATCTCTGTTCATTGGCCCTGTTAGAACTACATTTATTCTGATGCAATTATATCTGTTCACTTTTCATTTGGGCAACCCATATAGAAAATTTTCTACAACCTAAATGCCTCAAAATACTCAACATTTCAAAGTTTTCTACATAGATTAGGATTATTATTGCTCATTTAAAGCTCCAGCGATGCAGCAATTAAATATAAAAGTTATGTAAAAATATATCCTGAATGCTTGTAAACTGAAACATCGTCTCAATGTTAAAAGAATGCGCAGTGGTATAATTCCCAGCTAACTGTTCTCATAGAATAAGTACAGAGCTTTTAAGTTAGAACATATCACTGCACAAGGAATCTACAGCTGGGGCAAGCCTAACTTGACAACAATGTGAAGGCTGCCCTGATCCTAATCGCAACATTACATTGATGCCAGGATAGGTTTTTCCCAACTATAGAGGATTGATTACCCCCAAAATATGTGACTCCAGGTACATCCAGGAAGAAAAGATTTGCATGTGACATTTAATGCCTTCAAATTTCAAAAAAGAAGAGCCTAACAGAGAGAATTTCCATTGTTGTTCATTTTATAAGAAAGGCGAGGAATACATTTCTTTCTGTGAACCTAACTTTGTTACTGATGCTTGCAAACTATCTTAAAAATAGATGATCACAAAAGGTCAAAACTGAATCCCAACCTAGCAGTTTTCTTAAATATATTCAAGTGAATACTTCTAACGGTACAAGCAGCAGACTCCACCTCGTCCCAGGGGAATTAAAGAGTTTCCCAAGGAGTTCTTCAAAAAACAATTCTGGCCAAAAGTAACACACACTAATTCTTCTGCATGATTTGCTCACATAAAAGAGTTAAAACTCAAGGCAACCATCAAAATAAATTTAACGTGTCTCTATTTTGGAATATTTGATACAATTCAAAGGAAAAACTCTTTGGTCAGAAAATTAAATTGTGCTTTACTTTGGTAAATTTTACTTCATTTTATAGAGGAAGCAAATATTAATAAAGGTATTTCGATATGTGAGTAAAAAATATTTTTTATTAAAACTGTCATTGCATTACCTAATTAAGTGCTGTAGTTAGAGAAGAACTTAGTTCTACAAAATATTTTGATTGTTATTGTAAAAAAAGATGCCAATTTTAAATAAATTGGTTTCAAACCACTTTTAAAAAATTGTAAATGCCAACATTTCAAGTTAAAGTTGGCTAAATAATCCAAGCCCACTGTTTTTGGTCTTGTAAACTTCACATTTATCCCATAAAAAGGTGCATTGCCCCCAATACTTTTTCCCAAATACAGCACTGACCTAGTTTACTGATAAACAACAGACACACAGGGTATAGTTTTAAGAAAATCACTGAAGTAAGAATGAATCATTCGTTTTGTTTTATCTCTTCAAGACATGCAACATTTAAACATTCAAGCTAAAATCATGTGTTATAAAATACACAATTTGAATATTAGTGCAAAATTGGAATTTACACCATAACATTAATACCTGGCTGAGTCCAAGACGATAACCTGTTTTTTCAACATCAATGTGCTCCAATAGTGATTCTACTGCTTGTCTTTCATCATACACTGGAGAAGACACACGATGTTCAATGGGAGCTAATAATTCAAATCTCCTTCTAAACTCTGAATATGTAATATTCTCTGGAAACCCTGCAAAAATAGTAAATGGTTATAAAAAAGTATCAAAGTAAGAAAAAAAATACATCTATGCACAAAAAAATACAGCTACACTGCTACTGTGTTTACTGAGTAGTTCATGTTGGTGAGTTCATGTTGTTTTGCAAAAGGAAGACATCACATGACAGCCGGACTGGAGATTCATTCTTGTATGATCCAGCTTAGAAGTAACTTATACGTACGTTTGAAATCAAACCAATTGTGACAAAAATACCAATTTTCAATAATTCTTAAATAAATTGCATCAGAAGAGAGTGTCTTCTTATTTGAACATTAGAGCAGTAAGTTACATACCCAAGCCAGTGCTAAGGCAGAACTACATGCAATATACCAGACAGCCCGGTTATGACATCTACAGGGTGCCAACCTTGAAGAAACAATTTGAGGAGCATCCATGTTGATTTGGAGGAGCAATTTGATATTTTGTATAAAAATCAATAAAAAAAACTAAAACCACTTATCTAAAATTGTTTCATACCTTTAATAAATCATTTTAAGCACAACTAAAAAATTATTATTCGTAAATGAATAACACTTTAAACACTATTTCAATCTTTAAGCAAGCATCTTTAATTTTCCATATTTACATGTTTGTTATGATAGAATAGCAAAATTTAGGCTTGAAGACTTTCGGCCAGAAAATTCGAAGCAAAAGAACTTCTTTGCGGAGCCACGGAGTTTTGCCATTTTTGCGGAGCAGTTGGCAATCCTGCATCCAGAGCCCTCAGTTTCGTCCTCATAATGAACTCATCAGTCTGGAATAATAAATAACTGAGACGGCATCAGCCTGCAGAAAGGTTATTCACTATTCCACACTGATGAGTCCATAGCAAGAACAAAGCTGCAGTCTCTGGATGGCATAAACAAGCTGATTGGCATATTACATGTATTTTAGGGCACTTGCTTAAAAATTAAGGTTAAAGGATAATATATTTTGATGCACAGACAAAATCAGAGCATTACAAGGAAGGGCTACTCCATCATGTACATGAAAAGAGCTGTGGAACATTAGAAATAGAAATGTTACAGCAGTCTGCAAAGAACAGAAGTTAGTTTTACAGTAAATGTGTTTCTTTAAACCAAACAAATGTGTCCTTTGAGCTTGAACATGTATTAATTGAAAATTTTCTTTGAAAGTAAGCCCTAGAGTATCTTTTGCAACAAAAATTAATGCATGACTGGATCTTATTTACGGGGAAACCCAGTAGGCCAAATCTGTAGTTAATGCATGGACAGAAATCTGACCAACTTATATTCAATCTTATAATGCATTAGCAGGTAAAATCATGCTATTTCGAGTTTGGTAACTAAAATAGAGTTTTTATCAAGTGATATGGAATGGAACATTTTTTATATCTGCACTGGAAAACATGAATGCGTTTTGAACTTAAGATTTTTACATTGAAAGAATTTTAGAAGTATTCGTTATAAAAAGAAAAAAAAAAAGTCAATGAAATAGCATTTTAGACACTATTCATAGAATGTTGACTTGAACTCTAGAAATTTCAGTTATTTGTGCATATGTAAAGCACACTGAAATTTTAAGCATAAAAAAATCTAGCTATAACCATTTCCTTTTGAGCTAGTCTTATTGCAATACAAGACTATAGCGCTTTCATTTTTCTCCCAAACCCTAACACATTTTAGTTTTACAATGTAATTTCTCTGTAACAAATTAACTTTTCTTATTTACTTTTTTAATGTCAACACGCACTTTTCATATAAATACTGATTATTACGAGTTGAAATATATTTAAATAATTTTAATTTCTTTTTTTTAAATAAATATTTTTTATGACATTATAAAGAAAAGCAAAAGGGAGCACAATTCAGAACTGAGTTTGAGAAACAATTAAGCATTTCTTTTTTTAAAAACATACATTAAAATTCCACTATGTTGTTTCAAACATTTCTAATTTATATAAAACCATAGTTTTTCAGTAGTTAAGGTATTTAATCTAAAAATGAAAACGAATACCTATGAAAAATTACAGCTTTCATCATATGTAAAGCCTACATCTGAACAGAAATTTCAAACTGAGAGCAAAATCCGCATGAATGATTTAGTCGCATGCAGCTTGACATGAGACTAAACAAATGAAAAAATTGAAAGGGTAAAAATGACTTGCAGTACGGCACCGCAATTTTAAAAAAATTGAAAAAAAAAAAAAATTAATTTGAATTTTGACATCTTCAAATTATGTTTTTCGCAATCACAAGTGTGGTTGTGTGTGTATGTAAGCACGTGTGTTTCTGTCTAGGCATGAGTGTTTGTGTATGTGTGTGGGTGTGTGTATGTATGCGTGTGTGTTTGTGTCTGTGTGCAGGCATGAGTGTATGGGTGTGTGTATGTATTCGGGTGTGTTGGTGTCTGTGTGCATGCATTTGTTTTTTTTTATTAAATAATTTATTTACAGCATGCCCCATGACGCAAATCATACCACATGCATCCACAATTTATTACATTCAGCTAAAGATGCATAGAAAACAAAACGTACATCAGGTGTCTTTACAGCGACAGACAAAGATGAAAAACAGATTGCAAATTCAAAGACAAAGAAAAGGAATACTGTGAATAAATTCAAGGAATTGCACAATTACTCAGGTGCAAGCAAATTTTTCAGTTTTGGAGGCCACCTTTGTCGACTTGTTATAACGTTCATATCGAAGAAAGTCATACTGAGGACAAAAGAATAAAACATGATCAACAGTCTGAAGTTCATTCAGGTCGCAAGAGCACAGAGGGGAGGTCGCGTGATTGAATCTAAATATATATTCTCTTGTTCTGCAGTGTCCAGATAAAATTTGGGTGAGTATAAATGAGGGATTAAGATTTTGGTCCAATCTCTCATGAACAGATGGAAAAAATCCTTTAGTTATTTTCCCATGTTGAATAATAAGCCAGTCTTTTTGCCACAAGTTGACAATTTTTTCGTGTATCTGTCTTGAAATGAAACTCTTTGGAGCCTTTTTATAACTAATTGGAAGTTCTGATTGAGCCGCTAACTTGGCAAGCTCGTATGCTTTTTCATTTCCACGATTTCCTGCATGACCCCTGATCCACTGAATGTCTATAGTAAAATTTTTCTCATATAAACTTAAAAGAACATGACGAATTTTTTCAATTATCTCCGAATGGCATTTTTTATTATGGAGGTTAAAAATTAGAATTTGACTGTCAGTATAAATATTAAAATTCCTATATAAAGAATTATCAGAAGAAGAAATCCAATTTAAAGCCTGTAGGATAGCAAAAGCCTCAGCTTGATTATTAGAACAATTAGAATGTAATTTAAATTGCTTGTTTTTAATTTCGGTATTACAATGGTAGATTACAAAAGCACAACCTGTGCAGTTATTTATTTTGCTACCATCAGTAAAAATATTAATGCAATGCTCCCCATTAACAACTTGGTTGAGAGTACTAAATTTAGCAGGGTGAGTCCAGTGATCAGTGGTGAGTTCCGGTTCAATTGCATTCTGAGGATTCAGTTTAATGCTAAAGTAAATTTCAGTGATCTCCTGAATCCTCAAACAAATTGGTATAATGCCCGCAATTACGCAAGAAGCTTCATAAGAAATTGTACGAAAGCCCTTGATTATTATCAAGGCAATTAATCTTTGTGCCGTCTTTAACCTTCGTTTGTTGTAATCGAAGGACAAGGCATCGACCCAAACCGGCGATGCGTAGGTCATCAAAGGTATTATTGCTCCTTCGTAAATGATTTTCAAAGCCTTTGAACCTATACCCCAGGTTACCCTAGCCATTCTTAATAGCGAATTCATAACAACACTAACTTTTTTAATTAAGTCAGTGATATGTGCTTTCCAACGAAGTTTCCTATCGATGAGAACACCAAGGTAACGCATTTCGCTAACACTTTTTAAGAAGTTGCCCTCCATGTAAATATTTATGTTATTTATTCTTCTTTTCTTAGAGAAAATAATAATATTTGATTTTTCAGAATTAAATGTAACCTTGTTTTTGTTTGACCAGTCCACAACTTTTCACACACATATATTACCATACGCCTCCAGTTCTGTTTCTGTCTTGGCACTAATCAACAAGAAAAGGTCATCTGCAAATGCCACAACTTCAGCACACCTCGGAAAGTCCAATCTAAGCAAAGAATCATAGAAAATTGTCCAGTAACCCGGACCACCGCAAGAGCATTGCGGGCAGCCCATAGTGACAATTTTTCTTATACAACTTGTTAAGGTGCGAAGGCAAGCTGAACGATCTGAAAAATAACTTTTTGTAAGAAGATACAAATTTTTGGAGCAGTTAAACTCTCTAAGTTGATTCAAAATAGCAGGCCACCAAGCGGCATCAAACGCCCCCTTGACGTCCAAAGCAATACCAAGAACCTGTAAATTGTTAGTAAAACTTTCTTTCACAAAATTAGTAACCTTAAAGATGGCATCAGTGGTTCATTTACCGGGAGTAAAACCATACTGATTAGGGCTTAATTTGTCATTTGAGTATAAATAATGCATAATTCTTTCTATAAGTAATTTTTCAAGAACCTTTCCACTGACAGAGAGCAAACTTATTGGTCTAAATTTTGAAGGCTCGAGAAATGACTCCTTTCCAGGTTTTGTAAAAAATCGAATACAAGAGTGCTTCCAAACCCGTGGAAAGATTCCTCTTAATAAACATTCATTATAAATTGCAGCAACAAATTTAGGAAATCTCTCCAACACTTCCGAAATGATTTTGCTAGAGATTCCATCTTCACCGGGTGATTTCTTAGAGTTCATATTACTGATAACAGATTTTATCTCTTCCTTGGAAAAATTTAAATCGTCTAGAGTGTCCATAGGACTATCAACGAGTTTCCTCAGTCTAGTATGATGTGGTTTATCCAATTTCCTGTCATCAAATGGGACAAAATGGTTTGCTAATGTATTCAGACTTTCATCGAAATCCGTAGTATAACCACCACTATTAGTTTGAATAGTTGTTAGAGCTGTTTGATTTTTATGTTTGCCAAGAGCAGTCTTATATAAAATAGTCCAGGGTTGTGAACCGACGTCAGTACAATAGTCTTTCCACGATTGGATCTTTGCCTTCTTGATTTTTTGGCAATAAAGCTTTTTACAATTAAAATATTCGGTCTTTCTAAAATCTCTTAACATCAAGTTATTATAAGTTCTTTGATAAAATCTTCTTTTTGTGTCAACCTGATTCCTTAAATCTGTTAATTCATTATTCCACCACGGAACTATTTTCGTTTTTTTATGTTGTGAGTTAGTTTTAATTATTGGCATAGAGCGACTGCAAGCATTCTTGATACAGTTGATGTACTTAGAGACGAAAATATTAAAATCGAGAACCCCCTTGAAAGCTTTCTTTAACTCCATGCCAAGAATCTGAGAATCAGTATGATTAAAATTTAAACAAGAGCTGTACAACAGATATTTAAACTCAGATTGAAGTGATTCATGAAAGATGGGCCAATTTGCTTTGTCATAAATAAATTTAAGCGGCCAAAAAATAGAGCAAGAGGAATGCAAATTATTAAAAGCAATAATAAAAGCAATTATTCTATGATCAGAACAACTTTCTTCCTCCATGATCGTCCAAGAATAAATGCAATGCTGAAAATTCGATGAGGTAACAGTCAAATCAATAAAACTCTGTCCATTCGGTGAACAGAAGGATGGGGTACACTAATTTTTGTTGACAATCCATAGACCCTTAGAAGCCAAAAAAGACTCCAAGATTCTACCCCGAGCATTAGTCAAGGAATCAAACCAAAGCTGAGAGCGAGCATTAGTATCCATTGCTAGCAGCAGATAATTCTTCCTACAGAAATCAGTGACAAGCTCAATGTTTAAAATATCAAAATTTATATCTCTATTAAAATCCATGTAAACACTAGCAGCATAAAAATGTTTATCATTAACCACAAACTCCACTAAAATCACATCCTCACTTGAATGCTGGCTAATAAGAACAGCATCAATATTTTTATTTACAACAATTTTTGCAGCTCTCTTTAAACCATTCCCAGATTCAAAAATTCTATAAGATTTAGGAAAACCAGCAACTTTGTTGTTTATACAATAAGGCTCCTGAACAAGAATAATATCCGTTGTACTTTCCCGAATAAAAGCAGTTAAAAAAGAGACAGCCTTACGAGATTTCTGAAGATTAATCTGCAAACACCGGTAACCCAAAAATAAGGCGTTATGACCCATAATCAATATTATGCTTCTTTTTCTCCCGCTGAATAATATAAGAAGGGCACTTTCTATCCAAGGCAGCATGGTTTACATCGAGTCTGTCTCCACCTCTAGCATATTTATTATAGTTAATGCAGTTAGAACATTTTAACGTATTCCTTTCAGAACAATCTTTCATAGAGTGGGATCCGGAACAGATTGGGCATGTAATTTGAGATCTACACACGGTAGAATCAAGAATGAACTTATTACACTGAAAGCATCTCTTAACGTATATATAACCAGAACAATTACAGTTTGACCATTTAGTTTTAACTCCGTTTTCAAGAAAAAATTCTTGAACCCCTGGAGACACCTCAGCAGTCATATAGCGTGTGTTTTTTCCTTTAATCAGTCTAATAAATTTGACATTAAAAATTTCTCCCTGCAGTACATCTCGATTTTGGTTTTTAATAATAGTTTCAGCATTATCAATTTCTATTTCCTCAGGTATATCAAATATAATAATCTGGGGAAGAAACTTTTTATTTTTAGAAATACTCATTTCCCCGCCCAATTGTTCATCGACTATCACAAAGTTTATCAAGATCAGATTTGTCTTTACAGCTTATCAGAATCTTACCTCCGTTAATTACTTTTAATCTTTCCACGCCGATCTGGAGCAATTCAGGATCGATGCTTCTTTTAAGCTGATTCTTCAACTCTTCAGGTTTTTGATTTTTCAGAGGCTTAACCACCGCAGTAAACAACGGCTTGCGGGAGAGGTCGCCGGCTAAGTGCGGCACAGGCTTCGAGGCGGTATCCGCAAAAGTTCTCACCGTAGTAGACCTGAGTGAACAAGCCGCGGTGGCATTTGCAGATTTGACTTGCTCTTTTAAAGTCGATATAGTCGACTGTAAATCGTTTTTGATGCCGTGGAGATCAGTGATCGCTTCTAGAATACTCTGCTGCAAATCCTTACGTAAGTTTCCACTGATCTTGCACACTTTTTGAAGCTTTTCCACAGCTGCCAGAAATCGCTCGTCGACATCATCTGCCATTACTCATGCATGAGTGTGTGTATAATTGTGTGTATGTGTGCGTGTGTTCGTGTGCAGGCATGAGTGTGTTTGTATTTGTGTGCATATGCATGTAGGATATCGACGCAACCTGGAGATGGTTTTCACTAGAGGAGCAGCATTGGGAGGGAGCGGTCGACGGTGGTGCTGCAGAGGAAGGCGGGGGGAAAATAAAATCATAGGACATCAAAAACGGTCAAGTGAGAACAATAAGCAATGTAATTGCTCAAAAACATACTTTAATTTACAAAATGCATTAAGATTAGCTAAGATTTTTCTTAGCTATTAAATTTCAAAAAAGTACCCAAAAAGTATTTTTTATAAAAATTGTATCTTAACTTGTAGCTGAAATTCATTCATAAAAATTTTACCTACCTTGTTTATGAACTCGGATAGTGTCAAGAACCTGGAACCCACGTATCTGTGATCTGAGAAGTGGAATGTTAAGCATTTCCTCACCCAAGGCCCCTTTATTAGAAACAGGAGATAGCCTAGTTTCACTAATGCCTGCATTATGCCTCGGCAAAAGACAGTGGACAAAATGCACTGAAGTTCGACGCAACAGATCCACCAATCCGTCCTGAAAATGACAAGGTATTTAGCATATATTTCAATGTGTTAATGAGCTTTGTGTGACTAAGATCACCTGAACTGCAAGCATTTTCTCTTATGATAGGCCAACAGAAAATAATTGTCTGGCAGAATCGAACGTAGACTCTAGGGTCCCTTGTATCTACCACAACGAGTGATTCAACTGATTGGATGGGGCTCTGAAGACAACTGTTTTTTTATCCAGACCAGGAGCCAAGCAATTCCTGATCCAGCGGCGTCCGAGTTGATTTAGAATGGGAACATAGATGACTTTATGACTATGACAGATCCTGCTCTTACATGCCACTAAGATTTATAGTTTTTGCTCAAATTTTTAATCAAAAATGAAAAAATACATGGAACAAGTAGAATGAAGGGGAATCATCTATACTGATAACTTATTCTCAGGTGTGCTTCTTTTATTCTATGTGTGCGATATCTTCAAGTATCTTGCTGGTTTCATAAATTTGGGTCACTTTAAACACATTCATGTGTTTTTAATTAGCCAAAAAAAAAAAAAAAAGATAGAGAAACACAACATAACAATATGTCTTAAGTGTTTCAAACTTTTTAAGAACAGATTAATGTTCTTGGAAATCAAACCTGCACAAGTACTCTTAGAAACTTTTGTTACGTTAATGAGGGATTCTAATATGGAATGTTTTATGAAATACTTCATAATAAATAGTTCATGCCCAAGGCCTTTACCTTTATTAATATGTAGTCTCAACGAAAGAGACAGAGGGGCATATTACAATAGTTAAAATATTAAATTTATTCCACTGATAGTAGTGCTACGTGAAAGAGTGGATGCTATTCAGGGGATCGCACTATGTCATCAAAAGGCAGTGCCTCTACCGCAGCTCCATTACAAAAAAAAATTAAAATTCATTTAAAATGAAATATTAACATAGTTACATTTTTGAATCAGAGGGTAATTTTTTGAAGGCATTCAAATTTTAAGTAAAACTTGAGTTATTGACAAATTATTACATTAATAAGATTGTAGGCCTCTGGAATCCAGAACTTTCCAGAATCAGTTATTACTTACTATGGTATAAACAATTTCAAAATTCTGGATTTTATGAATTGACTAAGACCAGCCTCATTGGGTCCAGAGTATGTTGCTGGTTGTCACATTTGCATTTTGATTAGAATTCTAAAAATAATTTTCACACACCATTGTATATTTAACTTGCAGAGGCAGAGATCTTCTTTTCACTCCTGCAGCAGCAACGCCTTGAGCACGTCGCATACTGGAGCTTCTCCTCAGTGTTGAACCACCATCAGCATGCAAGGTGTTGCTCCCAGATGCTCCAAACACACCACGAGATGCAGAGAATAATTGGTTTATATAATCTCTGTTAAAAAAAAAGAAAGAAAGAAAAGAGAGGTTGAGCAAAATAATAGTTGAAAAATAACAAACTTCCTTGGTGGTTAAATTAAGAGGAAAGTTGATTTATAATGATGATAAAAAATGCTTTTTATTTTCATTAAAAGGTTTATAGTAAACTCAATGTTTCAAGGTATGGACTTCAACTTAATTTAAAAAACAGAAATTATACATTTTTCACATAAAACTCATGATTACAGTTGGGAAAAAAAATAATTTTTTCTCATTGCACAGCTAAAAGTATCAAACTAAAATTTCAAGACATTTTTCAATTTTCGGATCACATCAGTTGAAGAGCATACGAGTTTCAAAAGTTCAAAAGTTCAAAACATAATCACTGCATAGGAAAATGAAATTTTGTATACAAATTTTCATAGCTTATTTCATTGTAATAATTTATTTTCTTTTCACTTATCTAATTAGAAATAAAAATCTAATTTTAAACAGCCTCTATGCAAAATTTGACATTATGTATATAAAAAAGCCAACAGTGTCAAGAATGCAGAAATTTTTTACTGCTCAATAGGTATGCAGAGGTAGAAAATCAAATTTTAATTTCTGGAGCACATGAACTGCTTTTTGGAACAATAGCTTGTTTTTAGGCAGGTCCAAATCATTAGCGTAACTACCGTAATTTCAGGTAGATAAGCTGCTCTATCGTATACGCCGCACATACAATAATTTACGGAACTGATGTGATATACCCCACCCTTGGCGACTTTTTCCTGTTGGCGCCAAGAAAACGATGTATGACGACATATGTCATACATCGTTCTTAGCGATGCTTTTTTTGCGCCAACAGGAAAAAATCAGATAAAAAACATGATCAAAGCACTTCAGAACACAATATATATAAAAACAACATAAAAGCACAACAAAAAACATCACGAATATATGCTTCAAAAATGTACAGGGCCGGGGTTTTTTGTAAACATATTAAAATACAATGAAATAAATTATTGTATTAATTAGAAGTCGAAATTAATGCATTAATTGTTTTTTCATCATTTCTCCGGGATACCAGCCCTCGGTCTCATAGTACTTTCGTAATGAGACCTCGGCTCGCCGGCCCTGCCTCGGTCTCATTACGAAAGTACTATGAGACCTCTGGCTCGCCAGGACCTCGCTTCGCTCGGTCCGTTATCCCTCCGAATGTTAATATACATTACAGTCGGAGTATGGTCACAATTATGTATATTTATGTATATTATGCATATTCATGTGTATGTACACCCAAGGGTGGCTCCTTCCGTTCAGTGTACAATAGTGACACAGTTTTAAGTGTGAAATATGCACCATTATTGTGCAGATTTATTAATAAAATTCAGCATTTTTAAGAGTACAACCGAAAGAACTTTCAATTGTTAACATAAAATTCAGTACCTAAAGGAGGCACGTTAATGTCTAAATAATTCGTGGCATCGATAAGAATTAACTTTTAGAACAAAATAACCGAACTATTTTTGTAAAATTAATTAACATACAGTAAAAATAAAGTTAAAAGCTACAAGAACCCCTCAAGGATTTGTAAAAAACAAAGAATTTCCGAAGTGAGAATTTTTATGTGAATTCTAAAATAAAGAACTTACCTTTTTATGGTATAAATCCTCACACTCAGTCCAAAACAAAACATCATCTGACAATGGCGCGTTACAGATACACACCACGTTGGAGTTAACTTTTAATTAACCTTCAAGTTTGAAGAAACTGGCATTTTCTAATGTTTTTACTTCAAAACACAACTACTGAATCTAAACTAACACAAAATAAGCATTCCTGTAAGGTATATTGCACAAAACAACACGTATCTCTCCTGCGTAAAACCAAGAACCCAAGTAAACAAGTTCGAACAAGTTTGCCTTCGCGTTGCCAACCACAGGTTAGTTTCACCAGGGATGCCATGCTTAAAAATTTATCGCCTCATTGGCGAGAAAAATATTTCAATTTTGTGCAAAAAATTGGATGTCGCCAAATGGGGGGGGGGGGTATATCACATCTGTACCTAATTTACTAACTAAAAACAAAAGTTCATTGGATAAGCCGCCCCATGGTATACGCCGCAGAAGAGCGTATCAAAACATGGCACCCCACCCCCTCTATATACATCTCTCTTTGTATACATATGTATGGATGGATGTGATCATTAATTATAGTTAGAACGGAACTGTAACAAGCCACTGCCTTGTTGATGGATAGAAATGGAATTAACTTCGGGTAAAAAAAAAAGGGTCGGAAAATGTTACGGTTACGCAAAAACCTAGTGTTGCCAGATGACATCTACATTTGGTTGGATGAGAAGTTTTCAAATCATTGTGTTATACTTAGCAGTTCATCAAAAAATTGTTTACCTTTTATCAATTGATTTTTTTTATTATCATCGAGACATTTTAAAACATTACTCAGGTAATAGGGACTAACTCAGACAAGTTAGCAATTCCTCCATTTTTCAGCCTTGTGAAACGTATGTTACCATCACGAATCTGGCAACACTAGAAAGAACAACAACAGCTAACAGCAGTAAAATTGGCGCTAACTAACGCAGGTTAAAAGGTGTGAGAAATTAAATTTAATGGGAAATCTGTTTCATGGTGCTATTTGAGAGCCCTACTTGCGTTTATTAATGAATTTTAACATTGCCGCTCGATTGGACGAACATGAGAAACACTAAGAAAGAAGGGTGGGGGGGGGGGTAATTTCTTCAGATACTCCGCCCTGGAAGATATGCCGCAGATGTTAAATTTCAGCTTTAAAACATGTATAAGCCGCAGATTTTCTATCCCAAAATTACGGTACACATATTCACCCCCAACCAACCCTCCAAACCCTGATTTTGTACCCAATCCTAAAAATCATTTCAATCTAAACTTTTAATACAATCAGTTAAGTCATGAGATCAAAAATACTAGGGGAAGGGCTGCAGGCGGCCTCTCGATTGTTTTTCAAATATATATATTTTTTGATATATAAAGAGAGTGAAAGAGATAGGGAGCAGATTCAGCATCAGGTTTAGAAAGGTATCAACTAGAATATGATCACAGAAATGAAGAGTCACATACAAGGAGAAAAAGAACTAAAAATATCAATTATATTGTAAAGGAAATATTTACACAGAAATAGGAGGGCCCGGTGTCCTGCATCCGAAAAGTTTCAAAATTGTAGTTATAAAACACAATTTTAGGCTATCATTGATGATATTAGGGAGAAGGAACACACGGGCCTATTTAAGGGCAGGGCAAAAAGGGCTCAAGTCCTTAGCGAAAAATTCAAAACTACTCACTAAGGCTTTTATTATTTTCAAACTTAAATTTAGAAAGTTCTCATAATGTTTGGCTTGGACTCCTCACAAAATAAGTTCTTATACACATTTCTGAAAAAGAAGTTCTAGGGCTCTTAATCCTAAATTTTTTGAAACTGAAATCTTAAAATGCTATTTTAAGCCATTTTTAGTGACATAAAGGGAGAAGGTACTGTCTTTGGTAATTTTTATTTAAGTTCCAAAAACACAATTTTAGAAAGTGATGTTCAAAAGGGATTCATATTTGGTGTCAGGGGTTCATTTTACATAAGCAAGAAGAAGTATTTTAAAGAGCTTTTTTTTTTTGCTGTGCTATATAATGACCTCCTTCCAAAAGAAAAGGGCTGGATCCACTCTAGTTAAGCACAAAGTTAATCCACCATCTTCATCATGAGAAATTCCTGACTGTGCAACTGAACGGCTCCATATGCAATATTTAAGAATTTTAAGATTGAATACATCATTGGAGGCAGCGAGGAGTAAAGAATGCAATTGGACTTTTTTTAGTTTGGAGTAAAAGACATGCAAAGCTCAAACTGTAAGTAGGCTTTCTATGTGTGTGTGTGATTGAAGTTTTTCTAAATCATGCTGTGTAGTATCGCCTTCAATGGCTACCGTCGCTCAAAATCAGATCCATGTTTGTCCTACCACTGGTATTTATTGTCTGCAATTTTTTAATTTTAACACTTACTTTGCTTATTTGTGTTTCATTTCAAATCAATTTTTCTTTGGAAAAATTTATGAAAAGAAGAATTTTATACGTTCATATTATAGACAGAAACAAATTTTGTATCTGTATATTAGATTGCATTGTTAATAAACACTTCCATGTTTTCATTTTGGAAACATTGCACACTCTTATGCAATACTCAAGTTTCTGAAAGATATGAAAGATATATTCACATTATTTTCCTGAAAAAACATTAAAAGCGTTTTTTAATTACTTCTGTGACTCTTGAAGAAGATAGGAAGCCTGTCGAGCAGCAGGATGCTCTCTTGAGTAACGTAGCCATCCAGTAACTGAGTACACCACTGGATTAGTACCATGGAAATGCTGAACAGTAAATTGATGATTATATGGCCCTTTTCTTACCATTTGCTGATAATCTGTAGAAAAAGAAAATGAACTTATAAGTTAACAAAATTCAGGTTCTGGTTAACTTTTTCCCTAGCAATCAACAGCTAAATGTATTAACAATTCAATATCTCTTTAAAAAATAAGAACTAATATTATCACGATTTTAAAACTAAATGTCTATCAAATCAAAAATTGGAGATGGAAAGTACCCAAGCATAAATTTGATTAATTATTTATGCCCTAACAAAAATAATAATTTCAAAACTGTTTTATTGTAAAAAATAGCAATAAGTATTCAAGAGTAAATTTAAATGTGTGATCGTTACTCAAAAAGTATTTTTTTATACTTTAATTTCTTGTTTACTTTCTTTTTAAAGTAAATAAAGGGAGATTTAAAGTAATTAACTGCACATATTGCTATTAACTTCAAATGTATTTTTCAAAATCAAAAGGAAAAAAACTGCAATCCTTGACTGATTTATAAGTAAATTACGCAGCAATTTTGATTCATACTAACAGAATGCTAAGCTTTTATTCAAGCCCTTGGTAATCGAATCCATTGTTGGCCGACAAGGAAAGCAAACGCAATGATTTAAACTTTTTATCTGCTGCCAGTTTCTATTTGTTAACAAATAAAACACATGTAACGGATTTTCAATTTTACAAGGCTTTTGAAAGGACTTTCAATTTTCCCTCTTGATTGTACATTTGCAACTCATTCAAGGGGTTTAAATTTAAAATTTTTACTCTAGCTTATTAATGATGCCTAATGTTTCTTAGCATTAGAAGTCATGCATGAAAATATGTGTGTATGCTAGTATTTTATTCTTCGCAAAATTGGAATTTCATTCAGCAAATTGAGAATCCTCCCCCCCCCCATACCAAACAGTTTAGTTCAAGGAGCCTCTGGGCATCTTCAGCTTCAGAGCATGGTTTGGAAACAAATTCGACAAATGGAAATTTGATAAAAAGTTATAAAAACATATCCAACCCTGAACAGATTTTTCCTTTAATAAATAAATCAACATATTTATAGCACAAATCGCTAAACGTGCTGCATGTATACTTTCAGAACGTGAGTAACACTTTCATAATTCCTGAAACTTGTGAGCTTTGGGGTGCAAACAACTTTACTTGCATCCCAAATCTCACACTTATATGCATTGCTCAAATGGTATCTTATCATCACAAAATATGCATTTGCAATATTTTCTTATTTTCACTAAATGCATGATGATTTTCTCATTCTTTTTGTAAAAGGTAAACTTTTCACCCATCATTCATTTCTTTTCGCACATATACTACTTTTTTCTTGAAAAATCTATATATATAAAAATGGATGTATGTTTGTGGGTATGTGTGTATGTTCCTTATACAAATCCACAGTTTTCGTCGGATTTCTTCCAAATTTGGCACAAAGGTAAATTGTTGCTCAGGAATTCATATAAGCGGGTTTTTGGAATTCTAAAAACACCGAAAGAGGTCTAATTTCATATTTTAAGTCATAAAATTGCTCTTTTCTGCACGAACGAATTTTTGTATAGTTATGAATTTAGTCTAAATGAAAAGCCCGTAAAAATATGCCGTAGATGAAGTTTCTTCAAAGATTAACTTTAATCGTTAAATTTGTGAACCTTGGTTCAAAGCAAATGAAAACGATTATCAACATAACCACCAGGAGCTATTTTAAATGCAATCAACACAAAACGTATCCTGAACGAAAGCCGTTTAGCGATGAGCGTTAAAGCATGTTTGGCGAGAAAGCCGTAGATATAAGAAATGATGCTGTACATCATTTCTTAAACTGCGACCTACGAAGCCCCAGGGGTCCATCGATGCTACTCATGGTTCTACTTAATTAGAGTGCCAACGTTAAATCAAAAATTTGAAATATTGTTTAATCATAAAATCCGCAACAGTATGGGTTGCGTGTAATTTTGGATCAGTGTTTTCCTGTTAATAGCAAAGAAAATACAAACATGAGTAAGGTAATAATATTTCATTCAATATTAACGTACGATCTTAAACTGTTTCAGCATTAGACTAATTTTATTAAAACCATATCTATTTCACCCTTACAACGGAAATTTAATTTAATGTTCTATGATCCTTATAAAACCAATTTGCAATATATAAATTTTCTTTATACTATTCCTTGATTTACGTCGAATTTTTAAGTTATTCGGTTCAAATATAACTGATAACCTAATTCGGTTTAATAGAAGTCGCTCCAGGCAATCAAAGAACAGGGGTAAATCTATATATAAATGGATGTATGTTTATGGGTGTGTGTATACTCCTTCTACAAATCCAGTTTTCGTCGGATTTCTTCCACATTTAGCACAAAGGTAAATTGTTGCTCAGCAATTCATATAGGCGGGTTTTTGGAATTTTTAAAAGACCCAAAATGGTCTGAATTTATATTTTGAGTCATAAAATTGCCCTTTTCTACACGAACAAATTTGTGTATAGTTATTAATTTAGTTTAAATGAAAAGCCCGTAATAAATTGCGCTGGATGAAGTTTCTTCAAAGATTAACTACTATCGTTAAATTTAGGAACTTTGATTCCAAGCTAATAAAAATGATTTGCAACTTATAACCACCAGGAAATATTTTAAATGCAATCAAAACTAAAGGTATTCTCAAAGTTTACTGTTAATGCCGGTTCGCGACTGGTGTAAAGCATGATTGGCAAGAAAACCGAACGAAATCGGAATGCTGCTGTTTAGAGTTTTTTGAATAGCGGTCTCCGACAGTTCTACTTACTTTGCATGCTTTCCTTTGGTATTTCCGTTGCACCAATGGTAGAACGAAATTATCAAATCAGTATTTTCCACATGAACAGCCCAGAAAATACCAAAATCATCTCGGTATCAATAATTCATTCATTATCCATGTACAAGCTTCAACAATTTAATGTTGGATGGTCCTTAAAACCAATATGCATATATTCTTTATACGATTCCATGATTTACGTCGGATCTTTACCTATTTCGGTCCAACTAAGTTTAATCGCTGAAGTCTAACAAAGAACAAGGGTAAAAAAATACTAATTTCGCAAATGAATTGCAAAATAATACTTGTGCGTAGGAATTTGTAGCGTATCTGGAATTTGTTTTTCAAGAGGGAGGGGGGATGATCATAACGTTTCTTACATGCACATAAACTACCATACTAAGATTGCCAATGCGTGCTAAAATTAAAGATTGTGCACCTTTTTTACCTGCAAAAAACACGGAAATATAATTTGGCGTAATTCATACAGTTTGGGAGGGTTGGAGTTTTAAGTTTAGGAAAAGTGCAAATAAATATTAATTTAAATTTAAACTGTTTTAAACTGCAAAAAATTGCTAATATGAATGGAAAATTATCACTGTCATAGCTTAAACTCTCTTTAACAGTATAGGGATAAGGTGAAACACTTTGTATCTCATGTGTAGCAACAATGGACGATTAAGTGCTGTAAATGTATTTGAGATGTAACTATTTTCAATATAGATAACTTTATGTTACTTGCTCAAGGTTGGTTTCACTCACAAATGTTTCTTGCTGCTGGGAAGGGGATTAAGAACAATATTTAGGAGAAAGTTTTAAATTAAATTTATGGATTAGAAAAATTTGAATCATTTAAGTTTTAAACTTTTAGACTACGTTTCGAAACGTGAAATACATTTCGTTTGCTTTTAAGCTGTGGATAAGGGGAACAAAATATGCAACAAGATTCTGTAAAATAAAACAAAAGCTTTGTCTATTGTACAGTTGTAAGTATAAACAAGACGTAGACTTTTTTTTTTAATTTTCCGGCCTGCAAATAATTTAAAAACAAAATCTAACACAGATAGTGACCAAAATGCGCACGCTTACTTCTTTCTCTATAACGCAGTTTAATTGACGGTTTTTAAATAATGCGTTCAATAAGTTCACGTGCAATCACTTCCATTTTTAATGTTTTACATAACTTAAAATAATGACTGTAATGTAGTCAGTGGACCCATTCCCACCTCTCACAACGACTGTGTCTGTAAATTAAAATTTTGTTCTCTAAAGAATAATCTGTCTAAAGCAACAAACTTAAATACGTGCTCTCTCTACCTGTATCAATGTGAGATATCATGTATAACATTTACGGCAAGTATTACGTTTTAAAAATTTGATCTAGGACTTAAATCTTGACAAATTTCAAATCGTTACAAGACATTAATATTACTGTCTAGCAGTCATTTTTACCTACGAAAATATAAATTTGACGTTAATATAAGAAAATAAAATGTAGCTGACATGTGTCTTTTTAGGCAAGTTACACTTATCCAATTTTACTCTATGGCATGGCACTAATGAACCTTGGAAAGAGCGAGCAGACACATTTTGTAAAGTTTTTTTTTTATACTAAGCAAACTTTTTCTGCGAAATGTGCTTGCCTGAAAACATACAAAACAACGTAGCACTTGATACCTTCATTCGAAAACATCGCCAAAAAATCCGTAAAACGGAGTGTTATCGTCTATTAACAACACTGACTGAATTCTTTACTTTCTGTACAGTGGACTATCTGTTTAGCTTGTGGACATTGAGGATGATTTTAAATTAATCTGAAAATATTATGACTGTGTCCAAGAATACTATTTTGTATATATTTGTGCCTGATAATAATAATTGACTTTTTTTTTTGGTAAGCTCACGACTCTTTCTAAGGAAGCATTCAATGATTTATTTTCGAATAAATTGTACGTCGAAAGTACTGTTGCATTTTTTTAAGTCTTGGGGAAAGCAAAACCTACAAAGGCGGCACAAAGCTTTTTTTCGAAGCATCATGTAAAAGGTTGTCCCACAAGACGTGCAAAAGACAATCATTTGTCTTTGCCATTAAGACAATTTATGTACCGCCCATCTGATTTAACCTCAGACAACGTACCAGCATACACTACAGAGCCCAAACAATTTTCTTCATACGTTTTTGCTCTAAGTTGATGTTACTTTTTCAGCAAAAGATTGATTTTCTGTGTTATTTAAAGTATTTTGAAGATTTGAGCCTAGAAAGGGGGGTGAATGTATTTTTTTACGCTCATTTAGATAGAATTCATTCATTTGATAATCCAAAAGATGTGTTGCATTGAAAAGCACCCGGGCAACGCCGGGTAGTAAGCTAATAAAATAAATAAAAATTGAAAGAAAAAAGCAAATAAGTAAAAATATTAATAAACATAGCAAATATTCATTTAAGCACCTTTTCCTGAGTAGTTAGTAAACACTTTATCTAAGAAAGATTTTTCACTCGCACCGGGAAACAACGATTCTTCATCCAGCAGCCACAGAAGTCCTCGCTTTCCAATTTCACGAAGATCAGCTGTAGATGCCCGAACCGCGCCTTGCTGAGGGGTATGATCAATTACATCAATGAGAGGAGCTGGATTAGAAATATGAAATTCTTCTTTGTTCCACTCAATATTTTCCTACAAATAATAAAGCTGAGAATTAAAAAAGATGAATAATATTAGAATACCAACCAAAAAGACAAGCAATATGTAGTTGAACAAGTTAATCTCCAACCTGCCTATCTTGAAAACCTTCCTGCATCAAAATTTTAAAATTTCACTGCATTCATAGCATAAATTCAACATTTCCCCCCATCTTGAATATGTTTTCCCAAAAGCCTCTATTATCTCGAATTTCAGCTACAATATCCATTCCGACTTTGATCCACTACAATCTTTTTTAAACAGCAGAACTTCGAGACGAAAAACACTTTCTCTTAAATCAGCTGCCATATTGTTAAAGTCATGTACAACATGTAGCCTACTGAAAACAAAGAGGAGCAAGGTTTCCAGGGATTCCATAAATTAAAAACTGGGTGGAAGGAGGTAATGTTGATCAGTGAAAAAGCTTATATACATTGGTTTCCAAAAGTTAAGCATAATTCATAAAATGCGAGAAAAATCTTATAAATTTTCGTAAAATAATTTAAATTTCTTATCGAGATTCATTGGTTGAAGAAGAAACATTATGTTTATGCAAAATATTATAGTCGATGGCGCCATGTGTGAAACAGGTGTGCATGTTGGAATGTGGATAAAACGGCTCTCACGATTTAGAGAGTTCAGACTTATTTCATTAAATTGCTGTACCAAGGAAGGTTGGTTTTTTTGAAACAGGATTAATAATGGCACAAAAGCACCAATGGGACATGTTTGCAAAGGCAAGAATTGTACTCTTAATGTGCCTCAGCGTGTATGTAATCGCGTCTGACTGTTGCAGAGGTTTCAAAATATGAGAGATGAAAAATATTAGATCAACAGAAAAATTATTAATTACTTGTTACTTACTTTGCCAATACTAAGTATAAAAGAACAAGAAACATTTACATTCACAAAAACATAAGCTATAGTAACAATACAATATCAAAAAAAGCAAGAAAAGATTGCTTGAAATGAGAAAACAAATAGTACAAAAACATCAAAAACTGAAATATATGTACCTGAAGATATCTTTCTTGTTGAGTGAGAAAAGTTGTGTCATAATAAAGTGATTGCAATCTTTCTTGGCAATAATTGTGACACAAATCTTCAAGGTTAGCACCCATGATACGACCACAAGTAGCAGGATTTTGAAAACCGGGACAATCTAACAAATGAATAGATGCCATGCTTCGACCAGTTCCGTTTATAGCTCTGCATCATAAATAGAAACATAAAGGGTTAGTTGTTTTAAACACCAAGCCTCTTCATAGACAGAAAACACAGGGTTGCCTCCCCTAAGATCAAGGGTGCACCCCCTAAATATTGCAAAGCCCCCCCCCCCCAAAAGAAGGGAAAAATATCCTCAAAACACCCCTCTAAAAATTTTAATGCCGCAGTCTGCGCCATGGCCCCCTTTAGGTCGGCACCCCTGAAAAACAATAAGTTTGTTCAGGTGTACTAAAACAATCAGTAATAGTTAAATTTATTGTATAGAAAGAATGTTAGATCTGCTACGTTGTTTAACAGTGACATGGGAAGTGCTGAATCTAGTGAAGGGGGGGGGGATTCTTGCGTTGAAACAATATATGAAACATGAAGGAAGTTTGATAAGGTTTTGCCCTGGTTCAGACAAATTGTAGATCCAGCACTGCATATGGTATTTTAACAGATTATGGTTAAAAACAGACATTTAAATCATGCAGTAACACCAGTTTCAGTACTAAAACTGAAACTGAATTCGAAATCCTATAACTATCCCGTAATTGCACATTTTTATAGATAGCTCTTATAGATTTGTTTAGTAATATTGGAGGTAATGAAAGATAAAAAAAATAAGTTGGATATTGTAAATACTATTTAATTTTCCTGTGCAGAACATACTAATTGCTTAGTAGGATTTGAAAGAATTAAGCATGCATTATCAATAAATTTGTTCGATATGCTTTGTATTTAAACACTTTCCAATGAATTACTCTAAAAATATGATTTAAAAAATAAAATATTTTGCTAGAAACAGAAATCTGTTGCATTCATATCAATGTGAGTATATTTCAGCATTCAGTTAGCACAAATCAGTGAAATATTACTATCAATAATGTACTTACACATGATAAATCATATAAAAGAATATCAACATTAAACACACATCAAATGAGTAAGGGCACTGTTCAACAATCTTGACTTGAACAAAAGATTTTTTTTAAAAAAATTGCTGCAAGCATTTGTCTGCTCTCAAATTAAAAGATCATGCACAAAAAATAACTAAATAATATATAAAGCAAAAAATAATAAAGAGAAAATAGACATCACATGATTTTCAGAGTATATTGAAACTTATCAAAAGGACCCAATCTAAACATAAGAAAATGAAGTAAATTCAATGTAAACAAATGAAATGTAAAAGTTATTTAAGCAAAGATTCATTACCTGTTAATGAGAAAAATGAGAGCACTAAACACTTCAGCATATAATCCAGATACCATAGCCTGTAAACATTCAATTGCTTCCACAGTACCATCACTTGACCTGTCGGAAATTACAAAATGAGCCGATTTGGAGAAAAAAAATTGAAATTTAAACAATGGGAAGCTCAAACTAACACACACATATCTGTGGGAATCTAAAAGAATAAAATTAAATGAAAGACAATATTTTGTGGGAGTAAAAAGTGTGATAAATGCATAAAATATCAAATTTGTAGTACAGAATTATAATTATCATAATTCACAAGTAATTCATTAATAAGGTTCATGTAAGAGGATTGGCAAAAACCAGGGTTCCTTTTTAAACTCATGGATCCAGATTTTGTTTTTGGGAGGGGGGGGAGGGTTCAAATAAAACCCAAAGAAACATAATTAAAACTTTATTAAAGGATTTTTTTTTTTTTTTTTTTTTTTTTTTTTTTGTCTCTTTGAAGGAAAAGGTGGGACATATGGTAGCATAAGCATATGGACAAAGCTTGAAAATTGTCTCTCAGTGGTAAAAACTGGAAAACAAGTTAAAAATTCAGCATTTTCTGAAGAAAAGTACAAAAAATGATGAAACCCAAAATGGAGATTTCATATTTTGTAGTTTCTATGATTACATACAATTTAGGCCAAGTTACATCTCAAGTGATAAAATCTATTGTTCTTTTTGAAGTACTAGATTCCTGTAGTGAAGAACAAATAAATAATTGTTCAAATTGTGAAAATATTTCAATTAATTGTTTTTTTTAACTTCTCAGAAATTTTAAACCCAAAAGTAGGCAAAAATTATGGGTCTGTTTAAATGGGGTTTAAAAAAACAACATACTGCTCTAAGAGGGTTTTTAATCAACATACCCTAAAATGGGTGTGCTTCCATTTCATGGGCGCCCATATTCAAAATTGTAAAGGGGGCTCAGATATTTTAACCGTCGTTTAGCAGGATATTTCCTCCATGGAAACAGATTTCAGGACAGATTAGAGTCTTTCAAATTTGACATTTTTAATAACTTATTCATTTAATGACTGGAGAAGAAATGTTTTTACATTTTTGCAAAGAAAAAAGTACTAAAAGCAAGGAAGTTCTCCTTTCTAAAGAGGGGGGGGGGGGGGCTCGAGCTCCCCCCTATATGGGCGGCCCTTGCTCCATTTGTCTGGCATATTGCATGTAGTTCTGCCTTAGCCCTGCCAAGGGGTGGTAACTTACTGCTAAAAATACGCAAGCTTTGCCTTTCATTCACCAGTCGAACCGTACCATGCTGCAAACACTGGCTGGTGAGTTACATTCACTTTATCTACCATTTTGTTGGCACTATCAGGTTCAATAAGATGATATCAGCCTCTGGCTCGGTTATTCACTATTCCTGACTGAGGAGTTCTAATAAGAACGAAACTGCAGTCTGAGGATGTGATAACCAGGCTGTTTGGTATATTGCATGTAAATCTGCCATAGCCCGGGCTTAGGGGTGGTAACTTTCTGCTAAATAGATTCTATAATTTAAAAGTACATCACACACAACATAGACATTAAAAAAAAAAAAATCATTACTGTGTTTTTTAAAATCTTTATCCTCAGGGCCGGCATAGACATTAAAAAAAAAAATCATTACTGTGTTTTTTAAAATCTTTATCCTCAGGGCCGGCTCTAGTAGTTCTGCCACCCTAGGTGATATTCCCAAGTGCCACCCCCTCCCCATTGAATAACAATAATATTAATGTAAAATAATAATATATTAATAAAATGAAAACAATAGTAAATATCTTAAAATTAAAGTGAGTTTCTAGTTAAATTTCAAACTAGGATTTGCATATCCAAGCACTGGTACACACTTTAAATTATCTTTTTCAACACTAAAGTAGTGCATCTTATGGCACTGAAACAAATAATATTTTCAAAAGACTTAAGATTGCTGCCTCTAAAATTAAATTGAGTTTCTTGAAAAATTCTGAACTATGTTTTGCATGTCCAAGCACTAATACACACTGGCATTGAAGCAATGAATCCTACAGCACTGAAGCAGTGAATCTTATGAAACTGAAACATATCTATACTTAAAAAAAAAAAAAAAAAAACTAGGCGGCCACCTAGGTTGGTGGCTGCCTAGGCGGACCCCAGGAGCTGGGCCTGTATATCCTACTATGATAATTAAAAGGTACAGCAATCATTTACGTTGATATAAAATATACAACCTGGGTGACACCTTTCCTGATACTGGACCACTGTGATCAGGAGAAAAAATACATTTAGCAAGGTCTTCAACAGTACAACCTAACAAAGCAGCAGCTTTTTGAGCACTTTGAGGTCTAGAAAACTGCAGTCTGCCATTACTACCTTTGGAGATAGAAAAAAAAATTGACATTTACAAAAATGAATAATTATCACTAACATTTTCAATTTTTTACAATTTTATCAATTAATAGATCAAATAATAGAGTAAAATGAGGACAAACAGTCACTAATTGAAACTTATTCAATGCCATCAAAAGAAGAAAAAAAAAGCTGGAATATACAATTTGCATTGAAATAAAGTGCTATGATTGAGCATAATCAAACCTGTTTTATGTGCTCTCTTCATCTTTATATGACTTTCAGGGCGGAGAACAGCCATTATGTAAAAAAGAGGAAAACTATGAACTTGACAAAAATTAGTGAATCGACTTGAGAAATACAATTACTATACTCTTACTTTTTCAATATGCTTATAAGGAAACATATTACCAGTGATACTATTTTTACACATTTTAAACTCTGTTGCAGATCACCACAGCATTACAAAAGTCTATTACCCAAGAATTAATAAGTTTTAGAATGACTTTAACCTCAGCAATATGTTGCAAACTGAAAAACAATGGAATTTTATTACACGTACAACTTTTGGTGTCATTCAGAGACAAAACTCTGTGAGCTACCATTTCTCCTTGATTTACTTACTTTTTATTTATTTTTAATGCAATATGCACGATGTCATTAACTTTTACATAAAACCACACTGAATCACTCAGGATGTCATGCTTTTTAAACAGTAATTTTGTTTTGTGAAGAAAACTGCTTTTTAAAATAGTTTTATTATTTGATTAGCTAAAATAGTTCGTGCATTTATGCTACAATTTCCATTATTATACCATTCTTACGGCAGATTCCAGTTTATGTCCAAAACAAATTAAAAAGAAAATTTTGTTTTTGCAGAGATATCTTTCATTTTTCTACTTTTCTTCAGCTTTAATCATTTTTAATTTACATTGATAATATTTCTAAAAACATTAATAACATTACAGTCATTATTATCATGGAAAGTCTTAGATAACATTGGATATGGTAGGATTGAAATTAGAGATGGCATAAAGTTTAATTTGGGTTGAATACCAAAGTTTTTTATGTACTAAAAAAAATGCATTTTAACCTTTTAGAGGAGAAAATCAATAAATTGAATTTTACTAAGGAAAACTCCAAAATAAAGGGAAACTGAAACTTATAAGAATGTTTTTTTTTTCTTTTTTTTTCTCAAAGAGCATTAAACTAAATGTCCTTTCAGTTTTTGCACCAGATATGAAAATTAATTAATGCATGTTATATTTTGATAGATTTCGAAGAGCTTTAAGAACATTAAAGCATACATATTACACTTAAGCATTATACAGCATTTGATAAGTTCCTGTATCCCCCTGTAAACACATCATGGTGGATGGCTAATCGATGGAGAAAAGTTTAAAAACTAAATTCCTGCTGAAAACTAAAACTGTGTTTTTACTGAACGGGGACAAGATTTAGTTACTTGCCACTAAGCAAATAACAGAGTTTGTGAGAACTGTGCCTGTAGTCTCTAGACTAGTGTGAGATATATGCCTAGTAGTTTACAAAAAAATCAGGTCTTTTTTCTGGGGGGGGGGGGGAGTGTGCACTAAGATCTTTTTTGCAGGCATTTTCCATTATTTAATTTTTTTTTTATTTGATATAGTTTTTCAAGGTAAAATTGTAACTATTAATATGAGTTTACAAGCATAAGCTGAACATAAAATATGAAAATGGAATCATGAAGGCAGTCAGGAATTTAATGAGATTTCAGGCTAAAAACTAAAAAAGGATATTCCATAAAACTATGATAGTTTTGCAAAAGGTTCATTGCAAATTATTGCTTTTTTTAAACTATTGATAAAAAAAAAAAAATAATAAAACTAAACAATAACAAATTTAATCATCTTAGATAGCTCATTGAACTGCTAAATTAAAGTTTGCAAATACCTTTGCAAGCACTTGCAACTCCTAAATGATATATGGCAGCTAAAATACACCAAATAGCCTTGGATTCAACTTCTTTAACAGAGAGAGTTTGGAAAGCTGCATTAATATATGCCCACTGCAAACAAGCTCTTCTTTGATCTTCATCCTGTATAATGAAAAAATGCAAACATATAAGAAAATGCTTTTTCAAATTTCAAAGGTTAATGCAGTCCAACACAAACAAAACATTCATTAAATTCAGTAAGATACAACATTTTCTAGCAGACCCAGATGATACAGACAGACACTCAAACTCTGTTTGTAGAAAGTTTTCAAAACTTGCAGACAGTTTTGATACTTTTTTTGACAAAGTTCTTTAAATAGCCTAGTTTTATTTCTTAACATTTCTTAATTTTGTTGATTATGTTGCAATAGCTTTCTGTTACATAGGAAATGACTTATTTTATTGGTAATCATGATGTTTAAACCACCATGCTAGTCTCATAATGGCACTTCTCATGCATACTACTGTAAATTTTTTGCTGTTGGCAGTGATATAGGACGGGAGGCACACAAAGTGTTTTTGCAATCAATTTTAAAGAAATCATTTGAGTAGACAGGTAGTTTAACATTTTGTCTTAGCATGTTTCCTAGCTCAAAAATAATTTAGAAAATAGAATCATTTCAGTGAAGAGTCGTTCCAGTGTTTTCCTTCAACATTCAACTGTATTGAATAATCAAAGCCTAAATTATGCAAGTTGATAATTTTATTTTCATACAAAAATTGAATTATTTATTTTTTCTACTTTACGCTTTTTATAGACTGAGCATCACTCAATTTTTGAAAATCATAGGTATCATATAACTCAAATAGTTCCTATTAAATATAATAAGGTAAGTTAAACATACATGGTACAGAATTTAGAGAAAATTGATTCTCGAAAATACTTAATTCAAAAGGAAAGTAAGAATTGCAAAGATAATAACAACAAGCATCTGTAAAATGTTAATAATAACAAGCATCTGTAAAATGTATCTAACGAGCTGATGTGTGCATCACATGACTTCCTTTTACTCCAATTTAATGTCATTTCCCCATTATTGGCAATTTTAATGTGATTCAATTGTTTACTCTCTAAATATCACCAACAGTTGCCACAATTAAAACCAAATTTAAAATAATAAAAGAAAAATATCGCCAAATTTGTCGCCAAGTTGGCAACAAAACTTGGCGACCAAAAGACTGACGATATATCGCCAAGTGTCCGCCGAATTATAACACCACTTGAGTTTACATTGAAGTTAACAATGATTCCCTCCCAAAAAGGGGCAAAAGACCCCCTTAGGGACATCCAAATGCAACCAAAAGGGAAGGTGGAAGGTGCACAACTAGGCCCCACTTACGTGCCAAATTTCAACTTCCTAGGACATACCATTTTTGAGTTATGTGAGATAAATGCACACATACGCACATAAATATGTACATCATGAGAAAATTTATTAACTCGGGGGTTGTCAAAATGGATATTTCAGGTGTTTGTGTAGGTTCCTAGGCATATATCAACGTGTGGTGAGGTCGAAAAAAAAAAAAACTCAACATTCATTCAGGGGTGAGAAAAATGGAAATTAAGGCTGATTTTTGAGTGAACATTTTTTGCGAATACAACACTTCCTTTTTTGTAAAAGAAAGTAAAAATGATGAAAGATTGAATGATAATATTTTATGCATTTACTTTTGGGAATGAAATGGATGAAATTGTGTACTTCATGTCAAAAAATTCCGAATAAATGAATTAAAACTGTCCTATTTGCATAGTATAAAGTCAAGTTTTAAAATACAAAATTATCAAAGAATATAATGCCTAAAAAGATACGAAATTAAAAATAAAATAAATGATGTACTTAGAAGGGAAACTACATATTAAAACAACCATGACATGGGTCAACAATTAATGAAACAACTATAAAGGAAAATAAAATATTTTCAAATTTGATCCTAGATAAAAATTGATTGTATGTTAGTAAATAAAAATTCAGAAACATTCTCGTAAAATATCTTAAAATATTTTGAAATATGTGCAAATATAAGTTGACATTGTTACACAGCAAAAAAACATTCCTGAAGCATGCAGAAGGCAGGGAAAGAATTTTTCTTTAGAATGAACTCTAGGATCATTTAAAGAGTAAGAAAAAATAAATAATATAAATTGCTGTGAAACTGAAAAATTCATAGACTATGATCTTACTTTGTGAAGAGGTGTCATAAAAAGATTTGGATCTTGCAAGTTCTCAAAATGTAATTCTTTTCTGAAGGAGAAAAAAGATGTTTAAGACAAAAGAATGAATTTTTGAAACAATCAGTTCAAAAGTGAATTTATTTACCTCAAACTTTCATCAGCTCCAGCCAATAAGTAATAGAACACATGGAAGTTTGGCTCTCCTTCAGGTCTCCTACTCACTCTTGATCTCTCAAGCATATAAATCTTCAAAACAATAGATTAACAATGATGTCAACATATATAAAGTATTTCATTTATGTCTTTCAAATAATAGCCACAAGCTTTATTTACAGAGAATTGGGGGGGGGGGGCAGCACACACAACAGGGGAAAATCCAGGGTTTTTCTGCCCTTATGTTTCTTCCATGTAAAAATATAATCAACATAATTGAGAAAATTTAATAAATGAAAAAAAAAGATCAATAGTAGTTACGTAACTTAATGTAAATGATGAATGTGATCAATAAAATGGAATGATATTTTCTATCATGACACTAACTTTTACAAAAAAAAAAAAAAAAAAAGAGGGGGAGGGGGTTGCAAACATCTCCATTTTTCTAATTCTGGAAAAACTCCTGATAGTTATGTTGGGCCAAATGAAGATGGAAATTTACTTGAGGGTGAGACTGATGAGGATGGAAGTTTATTTCAAAATTATCAAATGTTGTTGATGCTCGTAACAACTTTTAGTTTTAAATTTGAAAAATAAAAATATGACTAAAGCTCCAGAACCTAATATTTAAACAAAAATTTTAATTGTATAGCAGAGGAATTAGTGGGTGTTACTTAAATATTTTCAATGCTTCTTACACCTCAAGGACTGTGGTGGAGACCTGGAAGCTGACTAACACAGAAACATTCTTCAAGAAAGGATCTAAAGGTAAAGGTCTAAAAGATATCTTTTACTTCTTTGTTCAAATTTATCAAAATGAAGGGCATTGAAGGGATACATCTTTGCACTGAAGGCAAGATCAGATTAGAGGTTATTTTACTAAGCTATTCAAATCTCATGCTAATCTGGAAGTTAGGAAAATTTTTCAGTAGAGTTGAGCATTCAAGGAATAGCTCACCGGAAGAAGCTGAACAAGCCTGGGGCCGTATTCTGTCCAATGTCCTGGGAATGTAAACAGCAGTATTTGCATTTTTTTTTTTTTTTTTTTTTTTTGCATTTATAGCATTTGTTTCACTTCAGCTTTATTGTAGAAACTTGCATACTTAATTTCAGTTGAAAATAAAGTACAAAAAGAACGTCAAATTCCAAAATTTTACTATTGTTTGTGGGGAATCAAAAAACTTGTTTCACCAATTGCCCCAAAACTTCATTTTTGTGGATACTGCTGTTTACTGCCCAGGACAACATAGCTTCAAGATGGCTATTAATCTTTACTGGGTACTGTCTCACTACGGATTGTATGGAATGGCAAACGTATGGTTTTCAGGCGGAAATGGGAGCATCTATTAGTTTTTAGGGATATAAACATTTGCAGATGCATGTTATCCTCGAAATTAAGCAGAGCCTCATTCAAATAAGTGGAACACGAGCATCAAAATTTTACTTTTCTCTCTCATTCAGATAGACTCATCTTAACTGGATGTTTATCAATTGGACTGTACCAACCCGATATAGTGACTAATTGACTATGAAACAAACAGCCTAGCTGAGCCTAAAACCTAGTTCTAGGGTGTCCCTTTCATATTTGTGTAGAATTGTCACTTCGCAATTTAAATTTGGACAGTGCTTTACATGAATATATTTATAATATTTTTTAGAGCAACCAATGAATGAATTAAATCACATAAACTTCTTTTTGGGTTACAGGGAATTAGTTTTTTTCTCATTATAAAAAGATGTGACTGACTACAGATTGTATGGAAAGCTAAACATCCGGTTTACAGGTGGAAATGGATGCATTTATTAGTTTTTAGGGATATAAATGTTTGCAGATGTATTTCAACCTCTAAATTAAGCAAAGTCTCATTCAAATGAGCGGAACACGAGCATCAAATTTTTACTTTTCTCTCTCATTCAGACAAACACTCCCGTGTGTCGTGTAATCTGAGGGAGGAACTTGGCTCCAAAAATGCAATAACAAAACAAGATGAAACATTGCACTGCATCTAGAATGTTTAAAACCACATAAATACAAATATTTTAATCACACTACTGCTACTCAAAGTACTCACTTGCACAGATGCTGAAACCACTTGTCCAAAATGATCTAAATCTAATGAAAAAAAATTTGTATAACGAGACGCATTCGTGTTCATCACAGTTTTTGAGTTCCCGAAGGCTTCAAGCAATGTCAAAACTGCATTTAATTTTTCACCTAAAAAATAAGGGAAAAATTCAATTACATTTATTCACTACACAATTTCAATAAAAAAAATAAAATAAGTAAAAAAAAAAACCTTCAGCAAGGAGTGAAAAATTACTGTAAATTTTTAAATATTTTTTTAACTGAAAATAAGATTAAACAACTTAAGCAACAAACCTGTGAGTACTTGTTTACTTGAGGAAGTTGCAGAAACCAAATATTGCAACAGGTGGCGGAAACTTGTGGTCTTTCCACTACCACTTCGACCTTGCACTAAAATTGATTGGTCTTTTCGAGTTCTCAAAAGGTTGTTTAAAGCTGATTGTGCAACAGCATATATATGTGGAGGCACATTGTCATCTCTACAGCTCTTAAACATTTTCATGACCTGAAAATGTTAATGGTTAAAAATAACACACCTCTGTTCTACACACACACATATGTATTACACATAATAAGGTATCATTTAAAAGACTGCCACCACAAATGAGTCATTGCAAAAAATTTACAATTGAACGGCCACAGGAAAGAACAATCAAAGCTTTCTGCCTAACTTAGGTCATCCAAGGAAATAGTGGATGATTACAGATAGCATTTAACTACAACACTATACACAGCCAAGAAAGCTCATAGTCCCCGAGTTACAACAGGAAAAAGATTAAAAACTTCAAACATAAAAAACATAATACTGAAAATGTGCACATGGTGGACTATGATTGTTCTTCCCCTTGGTCCTTCAATTGTCATTTTCATTGACATTTGAATATGTAAGCTTTCCCCCAATCTGGAACTTTTTCTACAAATACACATGCAAATCTGACATGATTACACAGAGATGCCAACAAGGTGTCGATGGCACAGACAGCACCATTGAAATTTTAGTGTTGGGCATTTTAAAGTGTAGTTTTTTTTTTTTTTTTTGAAGGGGTGGGGCTCTCATTCTGGGGGTACTTTATTGTATTTGAGGGGGGTGCAGTGGTTCTAATTGCTTCAAAGCATTTTGGAGTAGGAAAATTCCAATTTTTTTGTATAGTTAACTGCTTTTGGAGCAGATCCATAGATATCTTATTAATCGCCAATAAAAATAAATTGATTGAAAAACCAAACCATTCATCATACAAAATGATTATAATCAAGTTTTCTTATAAGCAGAACAAAATATACACTAGATAGTACTTTATGGGTAAAAAAAAAGGGGCATATTTTTCTAAGTTATACATTTTACTGATAACAAACCTTGTTTTAAATTGTTATGCTCTTTCTATGAGGTTAATTTTCTTTTCTATTTACTGTTTTTCATGCAAAACAACACCCAGTGAAAATTTTGAACTTACTTTTTTTTTTAATTTCTGTTTTTGTGCACAGTTTGTATATTAATTTTGATAGAAATTCTTTCTGAACTTTTACTGCATCATTTTTTTTTGCAACTATATATACATATATATATATATATATATATATATATATATATATATATATACACACATATATACAGGGCCGCGCCAAGTTAGATTGGCGCCGTTGTGCAAATGTCTTTCGAGCGCCTTTAGGCAGTGATGTTCGGGCAAAATATAGTAGTTAACTCCTGGGGTCAGATTTTGTAGACAAATGCAATATGAAAAAAACGATCT
This sequence comes from Uloborus diversus, assembly GCF_026930045.1. Lineage (NCBI taxonomy): Eukaryota > Metazoa > Arthropoda > Arachnida > Araneae > Uloboridae > Uloborus > Uloborus diversus. The sequence continues at coordinate 97,035,030 of NC_072736.1, forward strand.
GTAAACTTTCAATTTTGGAACACGTGTTTACTTTATATCTCTAAGTTATTTTGAGTATGGGCGGGTGTTAAGGACGGCCGATTGAAACTGACTTATTCTCCTTGAAACCTTGCATTGAGCTGCTGTTAAAAAAGAGGTGGCCAGTTTCAGTTAATCAAAGCATTTTACCCCAACAATTAAAAAAAAAAAATCTTGGAATGCGATCAAAATTATTATTGCTCGCTAGTATGTAGATTAAATTTCTAATATTTGATATACTGTCCAGAAAGCAAGATGTCTATTTCTGAACTTTATACTAATCGATATTCAGTTTGTTTCTGAAGAGAATTTCAAAATATAGAAAATTTTGAAAAACCTACTTTACCGAGATAGCGGGTTTTTTTTTCAGACTGGACCCGGTTTGACAAACCCGGCCTGTGTTACACTAATGCGCTTTTGGAAAAAGAAAATATTTTAAACGTCTAAGTTAACACCGCTCTAAATATCTCTCTAATTAATAAATATTGAAAGTGTTATGCCGTTCGAAATATGACAACAGAGTACTGAATATATTTCTAAATTGAAGTAGAAGATATTTCCCCTTAAGAGGACTCATCAGACAGAAAATTTCTAGCTTTCGGAAGAGAGAGAGAGAAAGCTGTAGCGTTTTCCTTCCCCTCTACCTGGAGCGGCTGACAGGTTTTGGGGGACGTCTTCCCCTCTATGCTGTCACCGCTCAAAATTTATTGGCAGGGGAAGAGGGTCCGTGTATAGTATTGGATGACCACATACAATTTTTGCGTTGACTCTTTTAGCGCATTTTAGTTTCGACCGAAATCTTCTACACAATCGGTGTTTTGTGCCTAAATTTCCTTTCCTTATGCACTGAAACTCGAAATTTTGTTAATTTTATATTCGTTATTTGTTTTCTAAATTTGATTTATTAAAATGCTTTCACATGCTACTTTTTATGCACAAGAAGGATATGCAGTAGGATCATTAACATTTCGTTTTTTTTCGAAACGCAGCATTATCAATCTGCAAATCAAAAGCATTTGCAGGATTGATAAAACAAATTATGGATCACGTTGCTATTCGAATTTGGCGCTCTTGTTCATCAAATATTACCGCATCATTACCGCCAGCACCAGGCAAATGGGCGCGAAATTCCTGCAGTCTGGCTGAACTCACCAAAATGAAACAATTATTCAAAATTTGAGGAATGTGCCAAAACAAGGCCCCCACCCCCCTCCCAATTTTAAAGAAACGACTTAGACTTGAAATGATATTTTCGAATAAAAGCAAAACTGTTACTTTTGAAAACAGTTATATTCCAGTACTAGCTCTTACCCGCGGCTTCGCTCACGTTGATGTAGTTTTTTTCAATTGATTTAAGTTAATGGTCATTACAGGCAGAGGTCAAATAGTTACCAAAAAATTGTTTGTCTCTAGTTTCGTCGACATTTCAAATTGTCTGTCCCCTTAAATGTATCAAAAGGTATGATTAAAACTGAAAATTAGGGGTAAGGGGAGTAAATGAAATGTCGGCAAAACTGAGAAGACACCCAAAAATCACAAAAAATAAATCACGAAAACGTTCAGGAGTTGCAAAGAAGTCATGGGTAATTCCCAAAACAAAACCTATTCGAGTGAGGTCAACTATTCTTAAATAAAGTGAAACAGTTCCCTTATAATCCCGATCTCCATCAAATGCATAATATCCAGCGCTACACCGGCAATCTAAATTATTGTATAATGTATAACTTCTTACCGTAGAAATCGTCCCAAAATGGGATCAACAATGATGCTACCCGAAATGTTTCCAATAAACAGTAAAAATTTGGCAATTGTATGAAATTGTGCGCAAAGACAAAGTAATGGAAGTTTTTGCGCTGTTTATGAATTTGCGAATTAGTTGGCGAATTATTTTACGTGTTAACAAATTTAAAGAAATATTAAAGAAATGGCGATATTCGGTTACATGGTGAAAACCGAGAAACACAGTACTGCGTAGTCTTTAGCTTCAAAAACAGCGACAGTTGAAAAAAATGCCAAATGCCTTAGCTATTGAAATGATTCCACAAAAAAAGTTTGACTAGATTCCAGCTGATCGATTAAATATACCCAGTCAATACAAATAAATTAAAAAAAAAACCATTAATTGCCTCAAAGTTGCATTAAAATGGGAAAAAAAAATCAGCCAAATCCATGTATTATTTGCCAATCTTGTGCAAAAATCTTACTTCAAGATTTGACTTGAGAAAAGCCTTGAACAGTCACGAAAAGCAAAGATAGTCAACAATACAATAGTCTCTATCGACAGGGAGTTGAGATGATACACTAAATATTGTATTGAGTTAAGGAAAGCCTTCGAACATGGAACTAAAAAGCTCATAACTCGTTTTTTATTCTACTTAGAAATTTCGAAAAGGTGCCATCTTCAGCAGAAAAATCAGAGCTTTCGATGGACATATAATGTTAATATGTGCAAGTATTTTTTCATCCCCATATTAGAGAATTTATACTAAAATTGTGTTTTATTGCCTCCCAAAGGGGGTTTTGCCCCCCATAATGGGACGAAAACTACCCTATGTGTTATTCTGATGCATAAGCTATATTATTGTGAAGTTTCATCAAAATCCATTTAGTAGTTTTTGCGTGAAAGAGTAACAAACATCCATACATCCATACAGACAAACTTTCGCATATATAATAGTAGTAAGATTATTTTAATCTTTTGCAATCTATATTCTGTAGCATTTGATCTATTTCAGCCTCTGCTTCACATTTTAAAAGTCGATTATGAAAATTACGTTTAAGAACTTCATTGGCCGCTGCGATACCATCGTTAACTTTCTAACCAGAAGTCAGTAAATTTAATAATCAATTAAATTTATCCTGATTTAATTAAACACACTGGTATGATAAATTATAAATTCATTTGTAAAAACGTGAATCGAAATAAAAGTAACGGAAAAAGAATGATTATGAAAATTTTTCCGCATTAATTTCCATATTTGTCAAGCTGTATGGGAATGACAGAATCCTTACCCCCCACTTATCGAATTATCAGGGAACGTATTTTTCAGACTTGAAACATACTGTTTTAATTCAAGGGGTAAATTTTAGAATTAGTAAAGCGGTTGAAAAAGAAAATCAAATTTGTTTCTGAAGTTTTTTAATCAAAGATTGCAATCTTGAATCATTACTTACCTTTTTTTTTTCAATGTCCTTTTTTTCTCTTTTCGAATTTGTGCGTAGTAGTTCATTTATGTATGTTTTTAAAAGCAAGAGTTTTGAATAAATTTCAGGTTTTCTTTTCAGATTTTTTGTTTACGCTAAATGTTTCACGAAAAGAATACTAATGAATCCAAACAGTGTAAAAGTTATACCATAAGAACAGTGGCACCCAACCTGCGGCTCGAGGGACACATACGATCTGTGAAGTTGATACGTGTGGCCCGTGGTCTTCTTTAAACTCAACAAATCGAAAATCACCTTTAATGAGAACGTCAAAAATTGAGCTAAATATTCAGAATTGGTTTTTGATAAACGGATGCAATTAAAAAAAAGATGCATCAAGTAATGATTACATCAATCATTGGTTTTTAATTTTCATTCCTTTTTTCTCGTTTTCACATGTAATTAAAAAAAATGTTGAACATTTTCAAATTTTAGTTATTTTCTGAACCGCTAGAATCATTTTAATATGAGGTGTGGTCTCAAGTAGAAAAATGTTTGGCACCACTGCCATAAGAGATCAAAAAATCATCAAAAATATTTTTTATTTCAGTATGAAGTATGAGTTTAATAACTTTATTTCTGGAAACACTTCTGAAAACAATTGCAAAAAAATGTCCCCTGTGGCCCAAGCTCGCTTATTATAACTCCAGTTTATTACGTTTTATCTGAAGTTTGGATTTTTAAAGATTGGAAAGTTTTGTGTATTTGCATGAAATGAAATTACATACCTTTCCTAGCATCCGTTTTATTTCTACCTACATTCGTAGCATAAGATGGGAAAACGCAGAACTTCGAGGCTGTTAAGCTACCTCTCTCAAAATGTTAAAATTATGTGCTCAAACTTCACCATCATTATTTTTTACATAGGTAAAACCAAACGGGAGAGTAAAAACCAATAAAATAAAAAATAATAAAAAGGCTTATTTTGGACCACTCTAATTTACCATGCTGTTTCGTATAAGCTGAAAAAGATGCCATCATAAACAGGGGCGAATACAGAAAAATCTTTTGGAGGAGACCCGAAAATTGAATCCCCTCCCCCCGCCTTTTCGATGTTTAACAACAGAGTTTTGATGACTTTATTTTTAATGGTTTTGCGGTCAATGAATCTACTTCTAAATATAGGAATATTATGCACTAATATATTTTGAATGTGGACGGAAAACATCTTCAACGTTTCAAGCCTATTAAATACTAAACCCAATTTAATATCACCGAGATGCTATACAATGAACGGTTTTAATTAGGAACATTGAGGGAAATGTTATTAAATAAACCCATCTCTCATTTGAGTTTCATAAATTAATTTATATTTTAACTACAAAATATTATTTTAGTAAGAAAATCATAACTTCATAAAACATAAGTTTTATTGAAGAATTCAGAAACTATTTCTGTGTGAATTTCAAAGCAGTTACTGATTGTTTTTAAAGTCATGACACAGTTGAGATAACATATTGTATTCTACACGCCGTTTCCATTAATAATCATGATTTTTCCAAGAAACTACCATCATGTGATTTCTATCATTTTGCATTTTTTATGAGCTGAAAATGAAATCTATTATTTGGCAAATAACTGCCTGGATCAAAATGACTTTTTTGGGCGAACCTGCACATTTTTTTTTAATGTTAATTATTGATTCCATAAAAGAAGAATTAGTAGATGAATGGTGATAAACATTCCCTAGAATTCGAAACCAGTGAGTTAAATGTATTCTGCCACTCTGGACCTCTGACTCTAGTATTACTTCTTTAGCAAACAAGAATGCTTTTATTCGAAATATGCTGTGTGTGTTTTGTGTCAATAACCTATATAAAAAATGCAAAAAAGAATTCAATTAAAAATAATTAATAAAATAGTTAAATTAATTCATCCCTTTGGGGGGGGGCACCCCTAAAATCCGCTACTGATCATAAACTTATGATTTGCTTTCTGACCCGCCATAACTCTTCTAGGTAAGCATATACATATGTATTTTTTTTAATGTTAATTACTAATTCAATGAAAAAAGAAGTAATAGACAAATCGCGATAATATATAACCCTTGGGTTTAAAACCATTGAGTTACATATCTTTTTTCTTACTATCCTTAAATTCCAATAATACTCGAAAAGCAAACAAAAGTGATAAGGGTAAGTTCAAATTTTCTTCTAGGTATATTCAAATATTCTTTCCTTTTTATATAATGTAATAATTTAAAAAAATATATATTTACATTGTGACAAAATTAATTGAAAATTATTTAATGGGTGAGTTCAATTAATTTTATCCCTTCGAGAGAAGCACGTAAACTCTCAATCTCCTCCCCCCCCCCCCGAAGATTTACAACTGCATTTAAATCGTGATGTAAATACTTTTAAAGCTTAAATTTTGTGTTTATATACATAATTATACAAAAAAAAAAAAAACCCCGCAATTATTTATTAAAAAATAAGCAAAATTAAATTTATGTAAGAGCGTCATTTTTGCCAGGTTTTTTCCTCGCAATTCTCAAGCGAAGGAAAAAATCTTTCCAGACAGCTCTTTAGGACAGTCGATCTGTGGAGAAGCAGATGGAGAAGAAACACGCCCACAAGTGGGGTGCTGACCGTTTCCCCGAAAAGGCCATAAATCACTTGCGTAGAGGCGAATCTCGTACCTTCGTAAAGGGGGATGGAAATTTTTAGTTTGTGAATTGGAATAGGCTCACCATTTATTTGATTACTGTTGTTCTATTAAAGCTATCGAAAATATTTTAACATCTTTAGAAAGCTGAGATTATACGCTATGCTTCTATTTTTTTAAAAATCCGAATACTCCTCCTGGTTCGTCAAAAATTCACCTTTTCTCAAAGTTCAACTTCAAGTTTGTATAAAAAATTTTTGAATTATTTTAATGAAAAACCGCAAAAATAGAAGCACTCTATAGTCGTCAAAGATTAAGTCAAAAAAAGAAAAGTTTGAAAATCTCAATTTCCCGATGAGCTATCGCAAGAATGAGAAGACATTCTGCCCCGTAGGTTAACATAGGGATTTGAAAACCGGGAATCTGTCTGATGCGGCCTCTTAAAATCTGAAATTGCAATCATTTCCGGTAAAGTCAAAAATTTTAAAATACAAAACCGTTACAAAAGGCATTGAATTTAAAATGCAAAACAAAGTCTCTCTAAAGTTTTTTTTTTTTAATTTAATGCGCAAATAGTTAAAAAGATAAAGGGGGGAGGAGAATCGGGTAATTATAGTTAACACACTTTTCGGAACTAAAAAATTAACCTAAATTATTGTCTGCAATGTATAATAAATATTACACAGGTCTAAGTAATATGCAAATGTGCTTACCCTATTTTTTTTTTTTTAAATGTATGATAACGTGAAGCAGTGGAGTTACAACGAATTAAAAATCAAGACTATATTTGCACAAATGATAATACAAGATATTCACCTCTAGAACAAAAATGGGGATAAGCAAATTTCTTGCTCCTCGTATGCTCGACCTTGTGTAATAAAGACATATGAAATAGTATTCATGGATCCACATTAAGAAGGAAAATGCTAATGTATGCATTAATTTAAGTCACTTGTTTTCAATGTAAAGGATAGCGCTTTTGAATAGCATGTTTAGACACAACAAGTCAATAATTTTTCCTTTTAGATTCTTAGGGAGAGGGATTAATTGTTTTAATGACGAGTATAATTTCACTGCCTCCATTAGATATCATGAAGAATTCACATTTTACTTTTTGGTTAGAGTTCATTCTCCTTTTGTTTGAAGCATTTTTGATCGGTAAAGCTTGGCGCCCTTTGGGTTGTAGCGCCATCATGCGCCATGCGACTTTGCACATAGGGACGGTGTGACCCTGTATGTATATATATAGATATATATTACTTCTCACGAACCAATGCATTAAAAAAAATAATTGAGATGAATTATGCTTAATTTTAATACAACAGGTTCCACAAAATATTCATAACCGATAACTTCATGGAAAGAATTTAGAGTACATGAAACAATACTTTATAACATAAACATAGTTCAAACACTTACGATACACAGTATGAATATAAAATAAGGTAACATTGTGTGCAGTATTTCAATTGAAACTTTATTTTAAATAAAGAAAGAATTACCTTTTCAGAATAAGCAGCAAGAGGTTGCATGGGATTTAACACCAAAAGATTATTTCCAGCATACGTATATATTAATTGAGAGCAGTATCTTTGACGTAAGGTATGAAGAACACTAGATTCATTTACGTGACGTAAGTGAACTAAATTCTCAAGGAAATCAAACTGAGGAAGATTTGCCTGTAATACAAAAAAAAAACATTTAAGTAATGCAATTGTTGAATTTGTGATCAAGATTTATGCAAAAAAAAAAAAAATTGTAATCAACTAAGTACTTAATTTTTAGAATAGGAACTGATCCTAGCAATAATTTTGAACCTCATTTCAATTTAATTAAAATAGCGGTGTAACCAATTTTTTTTTTTTTTTACATTATCTTTATTGAGCCATTCGAACCAGTTGAGTTCCAAAAACGTAATTTTAGACTATCCTTGATATTAAGCGTTCCCCCTTAGGGAAAGGGGGCTCGGGTACTCCCCCTGTAGTACTTCTGAAATCAAAGTACTAAAAATGCTATTTTAAGTCACCTTTGGTACTCCAAAAGGAAGGTACAAGTTTGGACACTACTCTTTCACCTCCTCCTAGGATATGTCATTATTTTTCAAGTAAAAATATTTATGGAAAACCTTCCCACATTTTCTACATTTTTCGGATTAAAAATTTTCAAACATAGTTTTTAAAAAGAACTCAGGGCAGGAGCGGCATTTCAGCATTTCGTTTCGGGAGTCGAGTTTCTTGAACATGAATTTCTTCAGTACAATACAAAATAAATATTTGTTAACAGGAAGGAATAATAAAATGGTTTTAATTTTAAAAATAAGTAGGTTTGTTATGAACAATTAAAATTTTTGCAACCAAAGCTTTAAATTTATTTTGTAACAAGTTATCTCACAAAATATATCTCGGTATGAGTTTTTATCTTTTAGTAAAGTTTTAGGCTGCTATTCTTGGGGTCAGGGAGAACAGAAAATTTTCTAATTTTGTATATTTAATCAATATCCAGTGTTTGGCTTTATTTCCAGTATAGCTAAAGATGAAGGTCTTGCTTGCCACATTGCGCTTTGAAGGTAATTTTTATTTCCTGAGACACAAAAGTCATCTTTAAAATGACTGCCCAGATTGAAACAGACAAAAAACAATGGAAGCAAGAAAAAGTTATGTTAAAAAACACACTTCTTTCAGATTTCTCTCTTTAAAATAACCAAGAAAGTTTCTTAAATTGGGCTAGTATTTATTTTGCATCATTAAAAAGTATAGTTGTAATTCACAAAACAATTCTTCTTTCCTCATGCTATAAATTTTTCTTATAAGTGCAGTGCTGCAGCGAAGGGTTGGTCCTGGGTGGGGGGGGGGGAGTGAAAACACTCCCCAAGAGCCATTGGTTTTACAAAAATGCATATTCTAATGCAGTACTTTATGCACATCAAAAGGCTGTTTTGATTAAAAAATTCCCTTCAGAAGGTATTCTTCATCAACCTCCCCCCCCCCCCCCCCAAAAAAACGTATTTTTGATCCAAAAGAACCATTTCAGAAGGTATTTTTCACAAAAAAAACCCAGAAGGTACTTTTGATCAAAAAACCCCCTCCAGAAGGAATTTCTGGCTGCGCTCGTGTAATATTTTCTTTTTCGTTTTCTATAACCAACCTACATAAAATTGAACTTAAGACCTAATGATAAATGTATCTCATCAAATCCTGCCTCAATTTCTTGAGAAACTGAATTTATTATTTTATTCAAAATATTAATTTTATATTTTGACTACAACTTCATGTGGGTTTTGTCATCTCTTCTACATTGGCATACAGTAAAAACTATTATAGAAAGTTCTGTCACAAAGTTCCACACTTAATTCAAGTATGCATTAGTGAAAAATTACTAAGAGTTTCAATTGTCAATCCAATAATTGAGATTGGAATTTTTATGATAGAGTGTAGCATTGTTCAAAAAACGCTCCACAGGAAATAAAATAAACAAAAATTCAAACAAAGTCATACATATTAAAATAACATTTGATTTTCTATCACTGAGAAGGTTGCTTTCCAGTAATTCTTCCAGGGAGCTTTTATAGGTTTAACTCTTGAATACCATTTGTGTCACTCAGAGATTGTCAAGGAAAGAGCCTCAAGATATATTAGTTGATGTGAAAGTATCTTTTGATATGGGAAGTTTTTCAAAAATAGCATATCTTTACAAAAGGTTTTTATGAAAGCATATAATATATATCGAGTTGCTAAAATGTGTTTCTAGTACAAGGAATCAATAAACACTTATTAGCTAGGCATTAAGTTATAATATGAGCATTAAATTTATGCAAAATGACAGAGTTCACGTGTAAAAATTGCGCAGTCTCAACACTGTACAGGCATCTCACACAAGATGCACCATCATAACATAGATTACACAATTTTGAAATATTTAACCTGTATAAAGAGATTACTCCTTTAGTTAAGGCAAACCATTATACTCCATCAGTTTTTTCTGTTCTGAAAATACTGGCAAATGATTTTCTAAGTTATCTAAATTAAATTTATCCATTTTTTAAAATTATTCTCAGTGAAAAATTTGGGGGTACAAGCGCCCCCTCTTGACCCCCTATTTGCCGCCCCTGGCTCAGGGCATACCAGGAAATCTCCAGATGTTCTGATGGGCAAGTCCATCCCTGCCTTTTAAAGCTATTATGCACGTAGCAAAATTCAGTATTTTCAAAAAAAAATATTTTCAGCAAAATTGGAGCCAATACAAGATCCTAGTCTGAAACAACTTTTATTTCCAACATGAGACATTTCTACAAAATTGTTTAGAATTTGTTAAAAAATCTTCATTCTTTTCTTCGGAAAATACATAATTTACTATGTTTTTATAATCATTCATTTTTCCAAATCATAAAATAAAAAGATAAAGACACAGGATTGAATTAAATACTAAACAGTTTCAATCTCTTGAAGAAATTTGGAAATTACTATACAATTTCTGTTCAGTGTATATTTTAGTTTGTTTTATTTATTATGACACATAAAATCAAAACATTTATGCCCAGATGCATCAAGTTTAGTAACTTCATTTTTTTTTAAACCACATATTGACACAATGAATGCTTACTTTTTCAACATCTTCTTCATTCACTTCCAAAACATCATCTGTGAATTCTAATTTCACAAACATTTTGCCTTCTTGTGGTGGTTTCTCTGTTTTGACTAGATGAGCAGCTGAAAAACCACCTTTATGCACAATCCAGACCATCTCTTTAGAAAGCCATTTTTTCTCCCTATCAACTTCTTCCTCGGATTTTGCCTTTTAAAGTAAATAAAATTATAAGTTTTTTTTTAAAATTATAACCTTGTGAATCAGAGTAAGAAAAACACGTAATAACAGGAATGAACAAATTTTATCACAGAAATTTCAAAATGGAAAAATTATGTGTATTCAATAAATAAATTAAAATAAAGAGAAGTTGATAATGGGGGAACTTTTAACTCATAAGTAAATTGCATGTACAGTAAAAGACCATTGTACCTTGAGACCAGAGGTTTTGCCTTACATAGGTCTTTGTGTTACAGATAATCTCAAATTTTCAAATACAAATACAAAAGTGACGACCAGCAACAGGCTCTGGGCCCAGCTAGACTGGTCCCAGTCAATTTACAATCCCCAGTGAAGATCAATGGCCCTCTTAAAACTGTCTACTCCCTTGCTCATTACCACCTCTTCCCGCAAGCTGTTCCAAGGTTTCACTACCCTGCTAAAATAATAGTTTTTCCTAATATCCATGTTAGCCTGAGATTTAAATAGCTTAAAACAATGACCCCTTGTCCTGTTTTCAGTGCTAAACTTCAGCCCCGTAACATCTTTCATTTTAATAAATTTAAACAGCTGAATCATGTCCCCTCGGTCTCAAGACTGTACATTTTTAGCCTTCTAAGCCTGGAATCATAAGTGGGAAAGTCCACTTATTAGACTTGTAGTCCGCCTTTGAACCCTTTCCAATACATTAACGTCTTTCTTAAGATAAGGAGATCAAAACTGAACAGCATACTCCAAATGGGGTCTTACCAAACTTCTATATAAGGGCAGAAGAACTTCTTTAGATTTGTTTGAAATAGATCTATTGATAAACCCAAGCATCTTATTGGTTTTGTTGCTAGCAATGCTGCACTGTTCGCTAAACTTTAAATCCTGACTTATTAAGACCCCCCTTTGTCTGCACCTTGCAAATAATAACTTGTACGCTTATTTCCATGCCCTAAATGTAGCACTTGACATTTCCCAACATTAACAGCCGTACCCCATTTATCAGCCCACTCCCTAATATGATCTAGATCCTCTTGCAGCTGATTTGCTTGTTCTTCATTTTCTACAGTCCCCATAAATTTGACATCATCAGCAAAACAATTCATGTTCTCAGAAATATTTTTGTGAATATCGTTCATAAAGACAATGAACAAAACAGGCCCTAACACTGATCCTTGAGGAACCCCGCTTAAGACCTCACTCCAATTAGAATAAATTCCTCTTACAACTACCCTTTGTTTCCTTCCGGTCAACCAGTTTTTCACCCAAATGAAAGTTTTCCCTCCTATTCCTATATCAGCTAATTTGCTAAGTAGAGCAACATGCGGTACCTTATCGAAAGCTTTTTGAAAATCAATATAAACAACAACTACAGGCTTCTTATTGTCCAAAGTCATGGTAACTTTGTCATAGAAATGTAATAAATTAGTTGCACAAGATTTACCTTTCCTGAAACCGTACTGAAAACTAGTCAATAGATTATTAGTCTCTAGAAAATTTACTATCTTAATTTTCATCAATGTTTCAAAAATTTTGCAAACCACCGAAGTTAGACTCACAGGTCTATTATTTTCCGCACTCCCTTTAGACCCTTTCTTGAAGAGCGGTGTAATGTTAGCCAGCTTCCAGTCCTCTGGCACTGTCCCCGAGTTATAAGAAGCATTGAAAATCTTTGTAATTACATCTGCTAATTCCTCCGCACATTCAACTAAAACTTTTGGATAAATATTATCTGGTCCTGGAGCCTTAGTCTCTTTAATTTTTTTCAAATGAAGTAAAAAGTCATCCCTGGAAAATACAAAGTCCTCAAGCTGTACTACAGCTTGTGTCTTGTTGGTGTCAACTGTTGAGATACAGTTATCGTTAAAAACACTCGAAAAAAGTTATTAAGAACATTAGCAATATCACTATCATCCTGAATTAAAATTCCGTGCTCATCAACCAGTGGCCCAATATGACTATTTCGAACTTTCCCCAAATTAGCGTATGCAAAAAACCTCTTGGGATTCCTGTTTATGTTATCTGTCAGTCTTTGCTCCAACTCTCTTTTCTGAATCCGTACCAAATACTTAAATTTACGCCTTGCCTTACAATATTGGAGCCTATCTGCACTATGACCTGTTTCTCTAAACCTATGAAAAGGAGCTTGCTTGTAATTTAGAGCGTCTTTAGTTTCCCTGGAGAACCACATTGGTCAAATTTTAGTGTTGACACCCTTTATCCTAAAGGAAACATAATCCCCAACCGTATTCGCTAGATTTTCCTTAAACTATGCCCACTGAAGATTCAAACTACTATTCAGAATGTATCAATATATTTGCACATCAGAATAAGTTTTTACCACATTGAGATTCAAGTTCAAATTATTTAATTTAATTATCATTTAAAAATATATGTATTTCATATACAAAACTAGTTGCATTATCCTGCAGGGATTCTTTGCACACCAACTGCATAGCATATCAAGGACAATTTGATACTTTTTTACAGTAATTTTACTGTGCTTAAAGTTTTCAAATGAGAAACACAGCTTTTCATTTGAAAGTTTTGAATTTAGACAAAAAGATGAACTTTCAAAATTTAAATTGCCAGAGAATGCTTTTGTATTTTGTAACACAGAAAAAAAAAAAAGACTTTTTAACTGAGTACCTTAATTTTGACTTTTGAAAAGTTGTGGTGATGATAGAGAATTGTGTTCATAGACTGGCAGTTTAAAAATATTTTACTGTAACAGAAAAACTTAAAAAAAATAAAAAATAAAAAACAAGATTTCCCTTTCATTGCAAATTAATTTTTGTCACACTGTCAAACAATTTATCACTAAAATCAATATAGTTAACATTAAGGAGCCCAAAAAATCATTTTAAAAGAACACCGTTATGAAAAATTGTATAAGGAGGCGCATTTCACTTTTACTCCTCCAAAAACTATTTCTGTTTGCAGCTTGTTTTTCAATGCTATTAAACTATTTACGCAAGAGCCTACACAGTTCTACCAAGTCGTATGCAGTTCACAAGCCACAGGTTATGGACCTCACCCACAAGTGATGTACTAAATATAATACATCTTGATATTTTGACTATATAAAAAAAAACAATGCTGCATTAACATGACTTACCATTGCTGTGAACTTTTTAACACTTGTAGGTGATACAATTCCAGATATACTTCTATCTGGCTCATCAGAAGATTCATCCCAGTATCTTTTTGTCAGCTCCCTCAACTCTGGCACCGTCTGTACTTTTAGGACTACATTATCTTCAGAGGATCGGATTAATTCAATTATTTCTTCTCTGGGCTTATTTTCAACTGATACATTGTTTACTCCTAAGAGACGATCACCAGGCAGCAAGCCTGATTCATTGGTTTTTCCAAGCCCACTTGGCTCGGCAAACACAACAGCAACCCTGGACTCAATTTCTGGGGAATGACGCTCCAATGTCGCAGCTCTGCGCAGGGCAAAACCGAAATCTCCAGTTGGCTGACGTTTGATTAGTAATGTTCGAATTCGAGGAGGAGGTAAACAAGTTACTGGGGGAAGCCTCAAACTTGAAGCGTACGACTTCCATCTTATTCCATAGCCCCCTTGTTCTCCAGGAGGCACTTGTGAGGGTGGTGCGGATGGCACACTCGGCTTTGCTTGACTGGTTACTAAACCAATGTTGATATCACCAGATCCAGGATGATTCATTTGGTCCATGAAGGCCATCATCTCATTGGTTAAATTAGCTGTTCCTAAATGCAATGAAGCCATGGAATAAGTACTTCCTTGAGGAGATGGAGTTGTCTCACTGTTATGATTTATTTGGTTTGGTTTCACAAGTAAGGTTGGTTTCTTGGGCACCGGAGGTGGCTTACGAGAAGGACTTCCAGATTTGCTTGCATCCATATTCGTAATGCTACTGCCTGATGGGCTGGAATCATGAGCAGAGCTGAGACTGTAATCACTGCTGTTACTTTGTTTTTCAGAGGCATCATCTTGATCCCTTGCTGTGGAAGATCGAGGACTTGTGAAACTTCTTCTGACTTCATCTAAACGTTTCAATTCATCTTGAGTCAAGGTATCTTTCTCTAAAGTTGATTTACGATCTTTTCTATCTTTCTTGTCTTTCTTCTTTTTATCTTCTTTTTCCTTCTCCTTGTCTTTATCCTTTTTCCACCGAAACATCTTCAAAAATTAATCCTATTAAACAAATATTGTTTTAATTGACCGTTGAGAATGATAAAACTAAAAATAAATGAACACTGAGCTAATACAATGTTGTGACAGTATATTATTTTGGTAATTTTTAATAACAAATGAATAACATTAATATGATTTGAAAAACATGGTAATGTAATTATTGCAATTTTTATATTGTACATGTCAAAGTTCAAAAAATAAATATTGGATATATATCATGATATAATCGATTGGCATATATTAGAAAATCTTTCAAATAATTTCCTCAATTTTAATTCATAATAAGTCATGCCTCTATGATATGGTTAAAAGTGAAAAAGGATATATGAAAAAAAAAAAGTGAAAAAATATATTATTTTTTAAGAAATAGAGTAAATTTGAGACATCATAAAGTCGAAGGGATAGTAAAAAAAATTTTGAGATATCGAGTTTTCGAGATAACAAGATGATAATTATAATAAAAAAATGTTCAAAAATTAGTCACTACAGTTAAAAACAAGTGGGAACATATCTTGAAAGTTGAAAAAAAGTCTGAATACAATAAAAAAAATTTTAATTTTTAAAATGAACCAAAATAATAGAGAAAAAAGAATGCTCTAGTGAAGTAGCAAAATGTAGTGATGTACCACGACTAAACCTATCAAAGATTGGGATTACCAAGTTGCAGAATTTTTCCAAACGAGTTTTGAGCACCCGAGAACAAAAGAAGTTGGACAAAGGATTACACCATTCCCTGTGTCTCTAAAGGAGTTTTCAGTTAACCTCCCCATTTTACGAAAGGGGAAATAGAATTTACGTATGTACTAGAGGTACCCTCACGGCTTTGCCTGTACTAGAAAATTAAAAAGTCATTTGGTTCGCCTGTATATTTACAAATAATGGATGATGAATTTCTCATCAATATGATACGTTAATTTGCTCGCCCATGTTATGGTAATTTGCTCGTCTATGTTATGATAATTTGCTCGATAAAATGTTTATAAAATTGGAATCGAAAAAGAACAAAATCGAATTTTCGAAAAATCGCTTTGAAGTGCACACCCCTATGATATGAACTAATTTTGTGCCAAATTTCATAAAAATCGGCGGAACGGTCTAGGCGTTATGCACGTCAGAGATCCAGACTTTCAGCTTTATTAAGAAAATGTCCCTCTGATGTTAATTTACAATGGTCAAAAATTTGTTGCAGCCATCAAAATATAAAATATTTATAAGAGCTTTTTAAACTGTTCTTAAATTATTTTCCCTTAGTTCTTTCTTTTCCCCCTTCTACTAACTTCTCAATTTGTTCACATTAACTACAGAAATTTGCCGGTCAAGAGAAACTAAACCCAAACCAGCCAGAACTTGCTGCTTCAATTTTGCCCATTGCTCTATTTGGGACACCAGTTAAATATGCTCCCCATATTGTATTCTGAAGCATATAGGAATTCTCATTCAAAAAGATGCTGTTAATGACAATCAACTTTCTAAATCTGTATTTTTTGTGTCCCCTTCTCATTCAAGCTCTATTTTAGTCTTCAAAAATATTACACTTCTTATTTTGAAATGCATTTCTGTCAGGCACATTTTTCATTTTCCCAGACCAACAATATATTTTGTAGCTCCACCAAATCAACATATACAGGGAAAAAACATATCTATTATAGAATAGATCTTATTTACACGCATATTTTTAAATTGACAAAATTTCAGTTCAAATAAAATTGATTTAATTTTATGCTGGTGATAAGCTCATATTATGTAATTATCTGGTAATACATACTAGTGCTAATTTAATTTTACTTTACAAATTAAAGTTCTGTAAAAAAATAAACAAAAATTTCCTTTTTTAATTTTCTATAATAATAGAACGTTAGTAAACTAGATTTGAAATTAATTTTTAAAATATACTACTTTGGAAAATAATAGATTTTTTTTTTTCATTTTTTTGGTGCCAGCAAGACGTGGATAATCATAGATAAAAATCTTCAGAGATTTATCTTCATAGATAAAAATTTATGAAGTTTTTTCAAAGTTCTAGAATACCTTATTGCAGCCCCCAACGCAGAATACTTTACGATGTTCTGCAACGCAAAATCATTTGACCAAAATTGTTCTGCAAGTACTTCAAGCATTGTACACAAAAAAAAAAAACGTGACATTTTTCCACAAATTGGGTGCCAAAACAAAATGGTTTCATATAGGAGTTTTATTTTTTGTTTTTTTTTTAACTGGACTGTTGCTATTTATTTTTGTGGAAATGAGATATTTCTGGAAACATCACAGCTTTCAACCAAATGACTAATTAACCCGAGATTGCTCGCGTGACCAAAGCGAACGGGAGTGCTCGTGCAGGGTATCCATACCCAAGGAGGTTTTTTAGTATTTTTGAGTTATTTTTTTTTTCAAAAAGGTTGAAAATGCAAATAAGAGAAAAGAGTACAATTATAAAATACATTCTTAAAAGACTTGCATTTCATTTCTACATTTTTTTGCAAATGCATGTCATGTGGTCCATGCAAATGTTTTTGTTACACACACAAATTTGGTATTTGTCTTTTATATTGGGGTTTTCAGTACAGCTTTTGTACATTGACTGTTTTTTTAGCAGGGGATGCAAAGTCTTCACTAGATCCTAGTTTTAATTTTAAGTCTCTTGGAAGCATTGCATATACTTTAGTTCAGAACTGTAGCAGAAATACTCGCGCAGGGTATGATAAACCCGTAGAAGTCAGTTCCAAAGAAACTAATTTTAGAATGTCCCCACCGTTTCTACCCCTTAAAGGTTATGCCCTATGGGTCAGCTACTCAAGGAATCGTCCACTTCCAAAAAAAAGGTAAGAAGAAATTTGATTGAAAGCGAAGAGGTATGTGTCATACCCTGCGCTAGCAATCTTGGGTTAAAGAGCACTGAATTTGGAGAATTAGTTGATCATGAAAACTATAAAATCAAAAAAACTTTAACAAGGTGTCAAAAATAAACCGATTGAGATTCTCCAAAAACAGTTTATGTATGCTTTCTAAAATGCATAGAAAGCACAAAGATAAATTTTTTTATAAAAATCCAAACCTAGGTGTCAAATCACATTTTTTTTGGTCAATTTTACAAGGCATCAAGGAGCAATTAAAATAATGTTACTAAACAAATAAATTACTAAAATAATAAATAAAATGAGTCGATTTTGAGTTGCACATAATAAAATATTTCAAAACTTTTTGATTAATTGAAATACTTTCTGAATGCGAAGGGATTGAAATCTCAAACAAGACGCGCAATTTCCGGCAGGTGATGGATGTGTTTCAATGTTGGCATGTTTCCAAAACATACGTGGATGGTGGAAATTGCAATTGATGAAGATCGATTAGGAAAGTCCAACAAAGGACTTATCGAATTCAACATCGCGAGCTTTCCGCCAAATTATCGTAATTTGTGAGAATTTTAAAATTTCTCCTAATTTTAAGAAATTTGCAGAATTTCTGCAAAATTCTATCTTGAGCTGGAAGATATTTGTAGACAATCTGCAGTTTCTACAGGTTTTCTGCACTGCGGTTTCTGCATATTTTCGGTACCGCATTTTCTGCAGATTCACTGCAGAAATTTCCCTGAAACTTGCAGAATTTCTGTAGAAAATTTGTCAGTTTTCTTCCCACATTTGAACAGAATTGTTCTGCAGCTCAGGCATCTGTTCTGTGACGTATGTTGTAAATTTAGTCAGGATTGCTATTTTGCCCACTTTTTTGTAAAAATACCGGGACGCCGGAAGAAACTGGACAAAATGAACAAAACTGGACGAAATGGACAAAATGAAAAATAAACCGATTATACATACATAAATTTATTGTTATGGTGTAATAATCAGGGCCGATCCTAGGGTGTCGGCCGCCCGTGTGCAAAGGCCTCATGTGCCGCCCCTCAAGAGTAATTTGCATATTTTGACTAATCTTTGACGACCATATATAAATATTCCTTCAAATTTCTATATCAAGTTCTAATTTGGAAAAGAAAAAAAAAGAGAGAGAATGACGAACTTATAAAAAGGAAGAAAAGTTTTATGGTAAGAAACTCCTTAGGTACAATTTATATCTTTGAGGAAAATAATAGATACCAAAATTTACTAGTCGTAAAAACGCATTTTATAGTCTGTCTTCGGTAACACCAGAGAAAGGACGGAGGAGAGGGAATCAGAGGAGGGGGGGATTGCTCCCAGAAAATTATCAAAATTGGCGTGTGAAAAATAGTTTTAGTAATCTTTGATTGTGTTTGGTTGCAAGGAGAAAAAAATCGGGTTTGTTCAAGATGAATGGAGAAATTTTCGAAATTGACGTGAAATATCGCTATTTTAGGAACTTTTTCGAAACTTCAGGGGGAAAGTAATGTTAGAGTTCTCTCCTAAAAATTCTTTTAAAATTGAAATCAATTTGAAGCTATTTTTTGTGACCGTAACTTAGGAAAGATCGGCGCTCTTCCCGAAAATTTCCCGAAACTGAAGTTTTAAACAAGGAGTTTTGGGTTATCTTTGTTGCCGTTGCTGGAGGGAGGGAGATTCAATCATCTCCCATTGAAAGTTTTCGAAATTGAAGTTTAAAACGCAAATTTAGGCTGTCTTTGGTGACGGTAGGGGATCTGGCGACTTTCCTCCGGTAATTTCTCAGCACTATTGTTTCAAAAACCCATTTTTTGGCTGTATTTGAAAACGATAGGGGAAACGTGAGAATATTCCGAACCGAAATATTTTTCGGAACTAAAATCCATTTTAGGCTATTTTTGGGAATTAAGAGTTCTGGAGCTCCCAAGTGGATATTTCTAAAAGCACAATTTTATGCTATCTTTGGTGATGTTAACAAAACGGGGAAGCTTCGGCGGATCTTTCGGATATTTTTCGATATTAATATCTGAAAAACACAACTATAGACCCCTTTTGTCCACCTCACTTCGACGATTGATGGGTATATGTCCTAGCGTCGTAAAAAGTTACATAAGCCAGGCGGTTCTCCTCGAGAAATTTTCAGAAATTGAAGTCCCAAAATCGTATTTTAGGCATTGTTCGATAACGATGAGACAAAGAGCGGCGGGGGTTCAGTGTGCCCTCACGAACTGTTTTGAAACTGAAGTCAATTTCAGACTGAATGGTTGGAATTAGGGGCCTCTCAAAAGACGCTAATTAAGATTATCTTTGGTAGTAATGTTTGAGAATGGATTTCGGGGCCCTCCATCGCAAAAATTTCGAAAAAGAAATACGACAAATGTCATTAAGCAATTTTTGATGACATTAAGAAGGGCTGTCCTCTGAAAACAGATTTTGGATTTTAAAGCCAATATTTTCAGGCTATGTTTGATTACGTTAAGTTGGAAGGGAAGAATCAGAGATTTAATTGGGTCCTTAAGATCGATGGTTCAAACAGCAAAATTTTCCGAAATTAAAGTCCTAAAAACGCCATTTTAAACCTTCTGTAGTCTCGTCAAGGATGTCATGGCATCCTTTTGGATCTTCGTTTTGGAGCTACGTTTAAATTTACTAGCCGAGGCAAGAGCCCTGATCTGAAACCGGACAGTTCATTCGTGATTTTAATTCGAAAACAATGCTGTAAAGGAGGAAAATTACAAAATTTTAGTTTGTCATTCATATATGTTTGACTCTCAGGGGAGTCGCAATTTTCCACTGTCTCTCCACGCATCCGCGATTGTTGAAAACAGAATTTGTTGCATGAAATGCTTGCGAGAGTATCTAATCAGTATAGCTTTTTTTTAAATATAATATATAAAATATGTCTTCATTGTTTAGGTCTATAAAAGCTTGAGGGGTAAACATTAGTGGCCGCCATGGGCCCTGAGTGCTCCTTTTAGAAGGCCTCCTTTCATGCTTCAGGAGAGGGCCATTTCCTACATCTCCCCTCCCTTGTATCCATGCCTGATTACCGGTTCTGTCATAAATTTTGCAACCAAATGATGCAAGATGCAACCAAATGAAGAGTAGATGATAATGGACAATGAACTAACACAATGTTCCCTAACAATCTATTTTTCTTAAACTTTTCTATGCTGTCGGGAAATCGGCACTTACTTTGATAATTGAACATTTAAAATTCAGCACATTTATTTGACTTATTATAAGTTATCTTTTGAGAAATTCTTGAGGAATTTTGCTTGATTAAAAGAACTATATGATGCGGTCTGCGGCCGCCCCTTGCTTTGGCCGCCCTTGTGCGGTGCACACACTGCACACCTGCTAGGATCGGCCCTGGTAATAATATCAGTATATCATTCTAACACATATTTTACTATGAATTAATCACTTAATTAAAATATAATCATTAGCTTTAGAATTTCATAAAACTAAAATTCTTTTTAATTACACATTGGTGCAGCTAGTTTTAGATCATGATTTACTTAAAAGTAATAAAATTTAGCAATGTGAATATGCTATTCGGCATGATTAGACAATTATATACAATAGTAAAAAATAAACTCAATGGGAAAGCCAAATGAAATACTTGGAGACATACATACAAAACAAAGATTTATAGACTAAATATATTTTATAACTGTTAATGTTTCGAGTTTTTATTGATGTCACCCCATAGTAAAATATTTATGTACTCTCATATTTTATTGATACGTTAATGTCATACAAATTAAGTAAAATTACCAGTACTTTAGTAGGTTTGTGGGTACTCAGAACAATGTACCGGAAGAGCTATACTAGGCAAGAGGGAAGATAGCTTTAAAAGGCCCATTAATCTTCATTGGGGACTAATAAATTGACTAAGAACAGTCTAGTCAGATCCTGTTGCTGATCATCACATTTGTATTGCAAGAGATTTCACTTCATGCCAACATTTCTTTTATTAATATCAAAAAGTTTTTCTTTTCTTTTTAAATATGATTTTTAATGCTTTGAAACTCAAACCTTTAAAAACGTTTTATTGCTACTTTTTAATTTTATGAATGCACTTATGGGCAATGAACATCCACATCACAGGTAAACACCATAAAATTTACAGCTGATGTGCTTGTTTTATAAATGCTATTACATGCATTATAATTTATTTTAACACTCATTTCATTTATTAACACACTTACATAAACTTCAACAGATCTTACTTTTTTTTATTTTCACTTTAAAATAATTTACCATCAATTGTTTAGATTTATGTATGCTATTTTTATATTAAAATATTACTTGAATAGGAAAAATCTATATAATTATTTATTATTTTCAAACTTCAAATTTTTAATTTTAAACTTCCAGTTTTTACTGATGAAGTGGACAAAATGGACCAAATGACATTTTGTCCGGGACAGTTTCTCCCAGGATTTCCAAGCGGTTTTTTCCGCGGTGGACAAAATAGGACAACCCAGAATTTAGTAGTATTCTGCTTTGGGGATTGCAGCGATTCCCAAAGTGTGTTCCGCGGAACCCTAGGATTCCGTAGAATGATGAGAAGGGTTCTGCCACAAGTTAAGTTATTGCAAAAATTATTTTCCACAGTAAATTAATAAAAAAATTTAAAAAAAAAAAGAAAAAAAAATACCAAGGATTTAAAATGCCACGCCAGATCGTAGTTGTAGTCGTCATAGTGTTTTGCATCGTGATACAAGCATAACAAAGAAAACTCCATGTGATTTGAAGCAAATTCTCCCCTTAGCTCTTACAGTAGTTTTATCAAGTTTCATCCCATCCAGTTACGACTATTCAGCTATATTTATATTATTGATATTAGAAACAGTAAAAGTAGTTAACACAAATAACTACTTTTCCAAGCAGAAATATGCTGGCTTTCCGCAATTTTTAGGAGATTGTATGAATTTCCTGGCGAACTGAAGCTTTTTTCTAACTGGAACAAAAAACATCTATATTGTACGCTTTCAATGTTATGTATGCAGAGCAATAGGGATTGCAAATGTGTAAAAAATTTTGTCTGATTCCATGCTTTACGCTTTGAGTTGGAATGCCCATAAAAAATCAGTCAAATACATGTAGACGCAGATACATAGACAGATAGCTTCGAAAAATGCTTAAAGTAGGTTGGACACAACTTAAAACTGGCTAATGTGTCAAAATATGAAAAATTTCTCAAACCTAATAGTTTCTCCTATATAGAAGTAATTATGATAGTGAATGATTATTATTTATCATTTGACTTTCAGATAGATAGCATTTTGTCTTAGGGGTTCCTTGAAGTGTAAGTGAAGCATTAAGGGTTCCGTACCTCAAAAGGTTTGGGAACTGCTGCCTTATTGCATAACTTTTCCGCACTATGACAAATAATTTCTAAAAAAATCAGCCTATCCTACTGTTAACACAAACTTAAGAAATGTGCTCTTTACCCATGAGGAATTTTAGCAACTTTTGCTCTTATTTCAATGAGGATTTGTATAGATGATAGTCTTCATACTTATGGATTTTTAGGGAGTTATAGTTATTCTAATATGAATTTTCGAGAACAGTTATCTATACTTTGTTTTTTTTGTATTTTTAAGGAGTGTGCTTCTTTTTTAGGAACATCTTGCTGTCTTTAGACTTGTTCTCATCCTGATGGACATTTTTTAATTATAATGGCAATATTGAGATACTGTTGCCTTTACGTTCTACTCTAATAGAGCTTTGTAAGGACTGGTGCTCTTATTCCATGAAGTTTTAAAGAGTTGTATGTATTCGAATGGAGATTTTTTAGGGATTGTCTTACTTTTGCTGTTCCTATTTTAAAAAGGAATTCTTAGAACAGTTATCCTCTTTTCAGACAAAGAATTTTAAAATTGATCTCCTCATATTCTCATCATTAAGGAGAGCTGTAACGGCTGCCTCAAGGGAAGATCAATCAAACTTCCCGAAAAACTCCTTATCGGCAAAAATGTTATCACACGAGTCAGAAAATTTGGTGGTGTCTCGAAAATCCGAGGTAATTGGGGCTCACCTCACCCTTGATTACTGAAAGCTCGTATTATCCAGAAAATTTTTCGACATAGCTTGGAAGACATAAGGAGAAGCACCTTTTACTTCCTTGCATCAAGAAATGGAACTATTGTCTTCACGAAAAAAATTATCACTGAAACTTCAATATACATTTCCTTTCAATCGCTTTTAGATGAATTTCAACCAAATTTTTTCTCGATATCCCAATGCATTTATATGAGCAAGGCAACCAAAACATCTTCAATTACTCAATGTATTGTTATTACTTGCTGAAAGTAGTCTATAAGTTTTACAGCAGCAAAATATTTTTAGATTTTAATGAAAATCATATTTTTAGATTTTAATGAAAATCATATTTTTAGCTATTAAAAAATATAAATTAAAATATAAATGAAGCACCACGGATTAAGCAGAACCTCGAACTTTCGAGGCTCTATTGCAATTTTTTGACAATGCCTAACGTCCCCTTTCAATAGGATGCAGGCAGTTACATGTGCTTGTGCATGCTGATATTTAATCATCTGTTAAAACATCAAGTTTCATTCAGTAAATTGAGAATTTCTCTCCTTAACAAAAACTTACTGTGTTTAAGGCACCTTTGACTGCTGTTCTAACTTTAATGCTTTTTCAAATTATAAATTTGATTAAACTAATTCATTTTAATGAAGACTAACCACAGGCACACTAGATGGGATCATGAGCCCCTTCCCCCTCCGTTGGTCTGTAAGTGACCATGGTAACAGCTGCATTTCAAAGTTTATATTTCGAAAAAAAGTCTCTAAACCCCTCATTTATAGGTAAAAATGACTTAGACCCCCTTTTAAACAAGAAGCTGGATCTGCCCTTGAACGCAGGCCTATCATTTATGGGGTAGAAGAGGCTATAGTGATTGTACAGACTTTGATAAAGCAGTGTATTTACATAATGTGGGTGTGGTTTTTGTTGTTTTTCAATGTGAAATGAGTTCCCCATATCTTTTGTCACATTTAATTAAGAAAAAATTTTTAAATGACAGTCCTGCCACAATAAAAGTTCCCAAAGACTTGATTTTGGCCAGGATTTTTTGGGTGTTATGTGTGCATCCAAATTCCATAGTACATAACATTAGTAACGTCATCCTGAAAAATCGACGAGGGAATGCTCACAGATCAAAGCATAAGTTAGGGAAATAAAAAAGTGGCACAACACAGGTAGTAAAATTTTAAAAAGTATGGGGAGGGGAGTTTGTTTGCCGATAAAGTATGGGACGCTTCTTCCCCTCGACTACACATCACTACATGATTCGAGTGGAAATACATTACAGGTAGTCTTTTTTAAAATATTTTGCGCAAACCTTGCACGACAGATCCTAGAAAATTTTTATTCTTTACTCAAAACATGTTAATGTTCTTGAAATAATGTCAAGTTTTGTTAGTGTTTCCATCAAATTTGCAAAGTATTAAAAGTGTTTATTTTATACTTTCTAGTTGTAAAAAAAAAAAAAAGTTAGAATCTAATTCTTTTTTTAAATAAGCTGAAAAGAAACAATACAAAAATTCCTTAACACAAGCAAATACCAATATATAAACAAAACATTAAAGACGCCTAGAACGAAAAAGCGCGATAGAAAATCATGACACAAACGGGTTTTTTTAAATAAAAACAAATGATGTTAATCAAAATGAAAGTAAGAAATAGTTCACTGCAATCATATTGTTCATGATGTCATAGAATAGTTTTGTGATACTTTTTATTTTTTCCAATATCTAAGTAGCGTGTTAAACACTGCTGTTAAAATGAATGATTTTTCATTAAATTGAAACTGTCACAAGTAGGAGATATTTTGAATAAATAAATCTATGTATTCAACTCATGCAAATAGCTAGAAATCCTTCAAAAATACCTTTCTGATAAATCAATAATATAAGAAGCTGAAGCTCATGGTCTTTAGAATACTGTCAAGGATTAAAATTCCAGTAAACAGAAGGGATTAAACTTTAAACAAACATCGCCAAATATTTGAAGAAGCAAAAAGTCTGCAAGCTGAACATAAGTTTTACATGATTTTAATTTTAAAAGGCAATAGTTCAAATAAAATGTCAAATTTAACACCGGAAGAGAAGTTAACAAACGTCACATCCGTCACACCTGTCTGTCATCATACTTTCGTTTCACTTCATTATCAAAAAGTGACATTCTCAAGGGTTACGTTCGTCGAACTCAACCGCTCAACCGGTGACTAACCGTAACTAACCGCAGCGTTCTTTGATCAATGAGCGCGTCTGATAATAGGAACCCCGGAGGGGGATTGCGCCGAAGGCTAGGACCACCCATGGAGTTAATGAGTTACCCCCTGCTGCGCAAGTAAAATTTGGGGTTGCCGTATTTGGCGCATTCTCGCTTAGCTGGCGATTTGAATAAATCTTGTTTTTAATACAGTTAAAGCATGGGTTGAAGTTAAAATACACGAAGAGTTGAATGTAGTTAATGACGCAGTTAATGCAGGCCTTAGTTACGTACAACAGATATCTCTAAAGATAGTTCTTTTTAATTTAAATGTGCAATGAACTTTCAAAAGTACCGTTGAAAATTTTAAATTAAACGGTTTAGATGAATTTTAACTGTTAACTACTTATATTAATTGGCATATCCTGGCATGTTTAAAAAAAGCGTATATCTTGAACAAAATCGATGCATTTTAATTAAAGGAAAGTATTTTCTGTGCAAGGTATGTGAATTAATTTTTAATCAATTAAATCATTGAAATTTTTTTCAATTTCCTTCACATTTGAAAGTCTTAACTTCTAAGGTCGCGTTCGAATAGAGTGACCAATGGGTTCGAGGTACGATATTCATGAATTGGGTTCGAGGTTAGGGGAAATTACTTGGTCCGTGAGTTTACAAATATCAATGTTAAGTACTGGTAAAGTTCGCCGTTAAAATTCAAGATTAAAATTATGTTTTTGTTGTTTTTATTCCATATTTTTGGTTTGGGAGAAAGATCACATTATGCCGCACTTCTGCTTGGCACTCGAATGCGGGAATAGTGAATCATCATGTTGTAGCTTAAAAATGTAGAAGCTTCCATACCTTTGCTCGATCATAGTCTTAAGAAAAAGCATGTAAAAAGATAATTGGATTCATAATGGAAACATCGATAACAAAATGGATAGCAAAAGAGAGTGCTAGTATACTTTAAAATCTACCATACTCTATTGCTGACTTTTTTGTTCTATATGCTACATTTTTTTTTTGGGTGACAGGTAGGTAAGAACAGTTATTACTCTATGTTATTTCAATTATGTTGTTTTGATGTTCAAAATTTTACATTGGTTTCATTTGCTTGTGTAATGTATAATAATCAGTAGACGTTAAATCCCGGTTATCACAAATTTGCCATTTCAACTGCGCTTGCGCGCGGACTTAGCTTTTTGTTATTTCTGTTTTAAGATTTTGTGTTGCTTGTTTATATTTATACTGAGCTAGAGTCCCAAGAAATTAATGACTGCGATTAGAATATTTTCACTGCGATTTCGTGATATATTACATGAAACTGCGGATATGAATAACTGATAATCTTTATAATGAAAAGGGGAAAATGACACTTCCAATATTTATTGGTTTGAAAATATTTATTTAACGTAAACCTAAAACCCGTTGGGTACTTCAAAAATGATTGGAATATGAGTACAGATGTCCGTCTTTTGTGGATATTTTACGTTAGGCTTAAATAGCAGTATTATACATTTTTATTTAGGTTGATGGTTCGGCTTTGTATTAGAAGTGATGCTGCAATTCTAGTACGCTCTTCTGAAGTTGAAAATTTAGCCCTGAAAAGGGCCATTGATAGAAAAATCAGACTTTGAATCCATTAATAATTAAGACTCAAAACTCAATCTTTACCGAGGCCTAAAAACTAAACCAGAGTTAGCTTTGTGATTTCTAATTTTTATCTGTTGCTATCTCATATTTATTAACAAATTTAAAATGTTAGCAAGATTTTTGAAATCAGCTAAGTCTGTGTACAAGCGCAGTTGAAATGGCAAATTTGTGATAACCGGGATTTAACGTTGAGTATAATAATCAGGATGTATTGATATTGTTTGTTGTTATTATAAAAAACTCCATTAACAATTGAAGTTACTTGATTTTTTATTCACATGTTTTGCTGTTTCACAATTTGATGGATTTCATTGAATTTAGAAACAAAAATTTACAGTATAGTGCAACCTCAATTGAGATCTTGATAAACTTTAAAACTGAAGTTCTCTTAAAAAAATTTCTGCAAAATACCACTGTATTTCTCCAGAGTCTTTAGTGTCATATCTTAACCAACAGCAAAAATGTCAGTGAGTAGAGTACCACAATGATACCAGCTTGGTTTTTTAATTATATTTGGTCTTTTTTCAACATTATTAATTGGGAGAAACAGGAAATTAGCGAACAACATTTGTTGCTGGCTCAGAGGCCATGTTAGCCTAGTCGGGAACTAGGGGCCCAGTTGGAATCTGAGACATACAAATGTTAAAAGTTTTATGAGAAGAGGGAGACCTGGTGAACAAACTAACAAGGGGCCCGAATTGGCTTTATGCAGAGCTGAGCTCGCCAAAATAGGTTCGACGCAGAATCGAATTGGGTTCGCTTTGCAACTCCTTCACAAAGATCTGCAATGTAAAAGCGGCCGTTTCAGAAAATTCCACACTGTAAAAACAGCTCATTCATAAAAATTCGCATCATGAAATAAAGTTCTAAATTTAAGGTGGCCCTTGCCACCTGGCGATCCAGTGTGACAAAGTGCCGACCCCCAAAAAACGGTTTTTGTGATTCCATCACTTGGACATTAACAATTGCCTTCTTATACTTCATATTGTGTAATTAAAGGTTGCACAAGCATCATTTTGCCATGCCCATATATAACCTGGCAATTCACAATAATTTCATTTTCAAAAATAAAGAAAATTTAGAAAAATTTTGTTTTTTAACAAAATGGGGACCCAAAAATAAAAACTTGTATCAACCCCTGAAAAATGTTCTGAAATTTAATACGTTACAAAATTAAGTAATTGTCTGATTAAGTAATGTTAATGAGCAGTGACTAGCATATCATATATACAGGCATACTTCATATCTCACGGTGTTTCTACAACACTGTTTCCATACAGTACAAAGTTTTAACTTAATACTACACGGTTTAAATATAACATGAATTTTAAAAGATAGAAATTCATTTTTGTTCAATACTAATAATTCTACACCCATGTATAACAGTAACTTTTAAATACTTTATTTTTTCATCCGTGTTCTAAAAAAAAAAGACAAATATTGTTTCCAATTCATTGTAAGAAAATAACATTTAGGAATAAATATAAGTTAAATTTTGCACACGATAATTAAAAAATGTAGTCCAAACAATATACAATGAAATAAATGGAATAATTGTATTTGTTCTTTTATTTGGTCATTGTTGCTCAAACTTGATTGCTGTAGAAAAGCTTAGATTTTTTCCTCCATGATAAAATGCACTTTGTTCTTAGCAAAGAAAGTTGATCAAGTTTTTACTTGAGCTGTTGTATGTTTTAGTAGCCATTTTTAACCGACTTCAAAAAGGAGGCGGTTATCAGTTCATACCGTATGTATGTTTTTTTTTTTTTTGTTTGTCCACTCACAGCGTCTCACCTAGTGGACCGATTTTGATGATACTTCTTTTAATGGATAGGGGATGGCCCAACTTAGGTCCCATTACTTTGTTTGACCATATTTGTTCCTTAGAAAAAAAGTTATGGGCAAAAAACAGTAAATTTCATGCAATTTCCCTATTAATTGATTAAACATAAAACCCATTGTTTCAACAATTTTGTGCCATACAACAATAATATTAATAGTAATTGTGGTGATAACTTTGAATGGAGGCTTCTCTGAAGCAAGCATCAAGTTTCTTCAGTGTCATTGCTCTATAGTGGGGGTAAACCTAACGTGGAAGCGAGGTTTATGCAGTGATTAGGATCTGCTTAGCCTTCACAATGCTACTACTTTAGGTTTGCTTCAACTATAGTAGTATTTTTATCGTTATCAAGTATGCCAATAACAGATGATTTGGGCTGAGTAAGGAGATACAGGATTGCACAAAAAGCAACTATGCTGTGAAATGTAAATTAGTTAGGGAAAACGTAATATTTAAATGATTATAATTAAATTAACACACAAATGAATTTCAGTGAGGAACGAAGATAAATTTTTATTGTCAATCGCTTAAAGTTTAAGGCGTGTTTTTATTTTTTTAGTATGGAGCATTTTTATGAAAAAAATAAGGTAAAGTTTCGTTACAGTAACTTCTTAATATTTCTGAAATACATTTACACTAAAAAGAATAAAATAAAAAAATTTTGAAAAAAAAAAATAGAACCGACTTCAAAATTGCTCTAAAAAGTGAAAAATAATTTTATTCTTTAAACACCATCGATAATACTTTTAAACATAATTTTTGAAGTTGGCGCAAAAACGATCGATAAAATCATTCACAGCTATAACTCAGTTACAGCTATAAATTAAATCAGGCCCAGTTTCTTCACTACCACATGCATTACGCATTGATGACAGCATATTTCAGTAACGATATAAATGTTTCGTTCCTAACTTTGGATGATTTTTTTATAACAATATGAACGAAGCATGGTTACAATGGATTTTACTTTTTGTTTTTGCGCCAACTTCAAAAATTATGTTTAAAAGTATTATCGATGGTGTTTAAAGAATAAAATTATTTTTCACTTTTTAGAGCAATTTTGAAGTCGGTTCTATTTTTTTTTTCAAAATTTTTTTATTTATTTGTATATCCTATTTAGTTTAAATTTCAGCTATTATAAAATCTTTCCCTTAAGACTTGGTTTCAATATAACACGGTACACATTTCTTGATCCTATGTAAGACGTAAGATCAAAAAATACGTTTAAAAAACTATTTATAAAAAAGTCTCATATTACACAGTACGAATCAACCGTGTTATACAAAAGATACCTGTATATGCATAAGTAAGTGACAAAAGTACTGTTAAAAATTAAATTAATAAAATGTTTCTTGAAAATTTTAAGCTTTTCTTATTTTTATGCTATACATAAACATACAGTAGCATAGCAACCAACTTGTAAGATTTAGCCTTACATTGTAAGATTTTTGGAGATATTGTATGTTTATAAGATCTTGTGACATAATTGTAAGATAATTAGGTTTTAGATCCCTAGTATTGCTTTTTTTTTTTAAATGAGTATCCTGTTATGTTGCTTCAGAAGAATAGAGAAACTGCAGATGAAGAGCCTAAGATAAGCTCCAAAGTGAATTCCACTCTGTACAAATAGATAATTTGCCCGATGTTGTGCTAAAAAGGGAGAGGATGGATAAAAAATAGGCTGCTTTGAAGAAATTTAATGTCAATGGTTCATTGAAGTATGAAAGGCTCTCCTTTTCTATGCTTTTCATTCTAGCCATACCTCACAGCAATTCAGAGTGCAAAAGAAAATTCAGTAGGGTCAGAAAGACGAGGACAGAGCTGTGCAGTCCTGTCTGATAATAACCTGGATAACATTTTAATCATTAAGAACTTCCAAAAAAAATATATTGTTTTGAATAAGTTAGGGAAATAAATTTTTTGAATGTTGCTAAGTCAGCAACTTAAGAAAGCTTAAGTTCCAGTGAAAGTAGTTTCAGCAAAAGCAGCTGACTGCATTAATTTACGACAGAAAAAGTAAGATAATACAGCAAGTTATTAGTTTCTTCCAAAAGAATATTTTTAAAGATTAATATTAATGCATCCTACAGAAAAATATAAGACAATATTTTAAAAGTGCACACTTAATAAATTTTTAAATGCACAAGCCTGCCTTTTTGAAACTAACTGCTTGCTGTAATCCTATGCTTCTTTTTTGTGAATCCAGTTTTTTTTTTTTTTTTTTTTTTTTTTTTTTTCTGTGCTGATTAATTACAAGTAAAGATTTGAAAATATAATGCTTTCAGTTTTAACAGTTTGTTGTGTGTTGGTTAAAAAAGTGTACAAATACACCCATGGCATGCATTGTAAGATTTTTAAAGTAGATATGTTGGCAGCTACACAGTAGAACTCTACCACAACTATCCGAATTGCTTTCAGAATTTGAACAAAAAATTAAGGGCGATTGCACTTGCTGTGATTTGCAAAATGATGATTCTGTCGACTTATGC